>NW_028324881.1:0-18058 GCF_052110815.1 Crocodylus siamensis
TAGGCCTCCTCCAGGTCAGAAAACACTTGTATACATAACTGCAGTGAAAGACCTAGTGACGAGTCCTGCTTTGAGGATTCAAAGTTAATGGGTGTTAAATTAAAAAAAAGCCTTTAAATAGTGACCTTCTAACAGAACACACCAAAGCAAACTCTGAAGTATCCCAACAAGAGTGAATTAAATTTGGAAAGATGGGGACTATCTGAAGGTAGAGGTGGCCTTTCCCATAGCAGAAACACAGCACTGGCAAGAGAGTCCTGCGCTACTGAGTCGAGTCTATTGCACTTCCAAGAAATTGTTAACCCAAGAAATCCAACAAACCAAAATGTTACTTCTTCAGCTACAAGTATATGAAACAGGCCGGAAAAAACACTCTGGGACAATACACTCAGAGACGGACAGACACAAGCAGCTGCTTATTTTATGCCAGCATCTCAAAACAGGGTCTATAGACAGGCGGTGACCTTGCAGGTCCTTCGCACACACTCCAGGAATATCCTGGAGCTCTTCTGTAGTGGGAGAGGTGGTAGGAGACTCGTGTTGCGTCTATTCTTGTATTTGTAACCGAGCTCGTGACATCCCGCGACACACGGGAGGGATCGTCACATTTCGTAACAGTCTTTCCCTTCGGCGACAAACAAATGCAGTGACCGATACACAACGTGTCACGGGAAGGGGCTCGTCTGTTGTTCCCTCAGGCCTCCGGAGCACCAAAAGCCGGTAGAAATCCCCCGTGGAGGCCGTCTCCTCGTGTCGACTTAAAGCTCCATGGAGATTTCCCACGGGCCTGTTCTGCCGTTTCACCACTGATCGCCCCTGCAAAGGGGATCTTCTTCGCGTTTCTTCCCGACGCTTTCTCCACCAGGCGGCGCCCGGGACCTCCCCGATCTCCCGGCTACAAGCCTAGTATTTGCTTTTGCTTCCCCGTGGCCTTGACCCAGGCTCCGGCTGCCAGAGCCCCCACACCCCGCGTGACTTACAACCGTCAGGAACGGTTGTAAAGTCAGGAGAGGAAGAGCGACGCAAGCGCCAGCACCTGCGGGAACCTCAGTAAAGGAACAAGAGAAAAACAATTTCCTAATTTTATCATGGGCTTATTATTTATTATTATTATTATTATTATTATTATTATTTATTGGGGGGGCGGGGAGCTATCGTTATGCCGGTGCTGCACTGCTCTGTTTCCTAGAGCTGCTCTCAGCCGACACCAGTTTCCGCTAAGTCTGAGTTTATGCCTCCGTGTCCCAGGAGCTGAACACACGTGTTGGTGGGCGGTGAATTCCCAAGGAACCCGCGAGGGATTTGGGCTAGGAAGGGGACGGGCCTGAAGTTACCATGTGTTCCCCCAGAATAATAACTACGAAAAGCGGAGCGTCTGTGCCGGGCATGTGAACATCTGCGCCTGCCCTTGAGTTGGAAACCTGTCTGCATTTTGGCAGCTGGACGTGGTAGCACACTGGAAACTCCTTTTCGCCGGTAGAATTGGAGCCGCCTCCACCTCATAAGAATCAAGGAATGAGAAGTATTTCCTGCCCCTTTCCTCCCTTGCCTCGCACTGCTTTTCCTGTTCGGGAAATAGAGCTCTTACAAGCAGAATTAAAAAGAGATCTTTGCTACCTAAGGTGGGAAACAGACAACCCAAGCCCCCGACCCAGGGACTGGGATGAAAGGATGAGAGGCGGCGGTAGGGGAAGCCCGGAGGAGATCCCGCCTCCCCGCCCTATTCGGCAGGTCCCGACGGATCAGCCCCTCGCCCCGGGGCTCGTGCAGGGACCTGGGCAGCTTTGCAGCGTTCAGCCCAAGTCTGTGAGATCGGCACCCGCGTGGGACTGCCCTGTGCAAGTCGAAACAGGCTCCGCTCCGCTTCAGCAATGGAGACGTGTTTGATGCTGAGGGTTGCTCTGGCCGCTCTTTACGCAGGTAACTGGCACTTTCCTTTTGGTCACACGAGCTGTCTCGGTGCTACCGGACTTGTCTCCCTCTTTGAGACCCAACTTCACCGTCCCACCGCTCCTTCCCTCAGCAGTTTTCCTAATTCTGTCTCCCTCCCTGTCGCTGAGCCTGCTCGTCCGCTCTCCCTGCCCCGCTTCCCCGAGCGCTGTCTGTCCGCAATCGCTCTCTGCACATCCAGGTCCCTTGAACGTTTCACTCCAGCCCTGTCTCTCTCCCGTGTTGCTGACTGCTTGCAGGGGCGGTGCGGGGCGACTCCGTCCATCCCGAAACCCCTCAGGTGACTGCAGCACAAGGAGACGCGGTGACACTCCGCTGTAACTACAAAACCAGCAATAGTGTTGGTTACTATCTGTACTGGTACCGCCAGCACCCGGACCAAACGCTGCAGTACATCCTGCGGAGAGGAACGAAGGAGAACAGGGTGTCCGTGATAACGCACCTTTTGCCGAGGAAAGGTTTTCGTCCCAGGCCAGTGACGACGCCACCACTTTAAACATCACCGCCCTGGAGCTGGCAGACACCGCGGTGTATCACTGCGCCCTGCAGAGCCACAGCAACACACTCCCGCGGGAGGGCGGTGCAAAACCCTCCCTGCCAGCACACGGAGGATGGATCACAAGAAACTTCCTCAAACCTCACTATTCCCTACAGCGCCAGGCCGAAGGGAGGCGACTCTGCCCAAGGGAACAATCTTTGTGACACAGGCGCACTTGGTACAGGGTATCTCCCTGAGGGAATAGGTCCGGAGCCGGTTCAGGTGCGAGACAGCTGTGAGACAGCCCATTCTTCCCCAGGACCATCACCTCCAGCCAAGAGCCAATCCCCCCTGGCACGAAAGGTAAAGGCATTTAAGGCTGTGTAGTGTTGTCCACTGTGATGTGCAAAACTTTCTTTTCCTGCATCTCATGGATTTCAAAGGTAGTTTCGTGGTCGTGTGCGAATGAAAATTGACCGATTTTAAGTGCCTAAATGCCTTTAAATTCGGGGGCCGATTGAAATAGGAGCCTGAGGGCTGATTTTGGAAGACGCGGGGTGGGGGGGTGGGGGGGGGGGCAATGTGATTTCAAAACACATCCAGTCTTACTATGTAACTGGCCAGGGCCGACTCCCTAATCTAGTGTGTCCCCGTGGGAACAACAGCAACATCACAACACAGAGACAGCCGCAAGAGAAAACGCGGCGTTGTTTCAGTCCTCTCGGCATCACACGCCCATCGCCTCCGGTTTGGGAAAGGCGCTTGGCACACGGGGGGCGTCGAGCATGGCGGAAGACCAGTTGCCTGAACTAGCTGGGAAATGGAGGCTGAGGAGGACTGCAGACTGCGGTGCAGACCTGTCTCACTTTGGACAGGGCACGTGGCGAATGGAGAGAAACCAGGGACAGGTCCATCGATTCCCAGATTTCCCCAAAGGTGCCAGGATCGTAATCTCTTCTGGCCTCCCGCCCAGCACAGGCCAGAAGAAGAGGCTCTGAGCTCTGCTTAACCCACCCGTATTTTAGCCTCGACGTGAAGCAACTTGTGAAGGTCCGTGTGAACCTGCTCCTATTTGCCATCTGGAAGGAGGCTCTAATCCAAGCCCTCGACTGATTTTCCTGTTTCCTTCCACCACATTATGGCGCTGTTCACTCACACAACCCATCCCGGCACAGTTGCTACATGGATGCTGCTGCTCACCTATTAAAAGGAAAGAGGGGTTTCTCAGAAAGAAGACACCTCACTTCTACAGCCATCAGGGGAAATTCATCAAGGAAAGAAGAGAAAATTGTATCCGGCACAATTCAACTCGCGATGACAGAGAGGTCTGGAAGCCACCGGTGAAAAAGGATCACAGACAATAGCCCCGAGCTCAGATCTCTGCTCCACCGATAGACACTTGAAGCGACCCCCACAGCTTGGGTCCCCAGCCGGTCTGAACAATTTCTTCTGGATTCAAACTCAGTTCCCCACACATCCACCCTGCAGTCAAATTGGGTCGGTCTCCAAGACTTAGCTATGAGCCGTTTCTCTCTTGCTCTCTCCCCTTACGTTTTCTCTGTTGAACCTTCTCAGTCTTCTTTTCTTCTCGGGTGGGAGGTTGTAATTATTGATTTGAAACCCCAGGGACTCAGCGTGAAAAGTTTCTGCACAAACAACCAATCTCTAGTAACGACATAACTGCACATGACAAAAACCTAGAGATCATTTTTTCACCCCTGGATTGGGGAAGCCCTCTTCCCCTCTCCTCCCCCCCCGCCCTCCTTCCCGGGAAGAGGAGGCGATTCCAGGGAGAGCTGGGAGCCGGCTCCTTCTCCGCCTCCCTCCCCGCAGGCAGGGCCGTGGGGTCAGGTCTGTGCCCGCGCCCGGCACCAGGGTGTTGGTGCGGGAACGGGGAGCGCTCTGCAGCACGCAGCCACGGAGCTCTTTGCTCCAGCGCGGCCTTTGCCTTTCCCACCTGCAGTCCGGGTCCGCTTTTCTCAGCCCATGGATCAGTGTTTGATTATCAGAGTTTCTGCGCTGGCTTGGTGTGTCGGTAACCGGCTCTGTCCCCTGTCCGCACAGCCTGTCCCGCGACTAATGGACTTGCTACCCCTCTCCCCGCCCTGGCACACAGAATCTGCCTCTCCTTAGCTCTCCCTCCCCAGCTGTCTCCTGAGTCGCTGCAGTCTTCTCTTCCTCCCTTGTTATATCTTTCCCATGGGCCAGTTTATCAATACATCATAAATCAGGACTGACTGGTGGGAATTAATTCGGATCATGTCATTTGTCCTGGCTCGTATAAAATGTGCCCGCTCTAGAAATAAGAGCAGATCGGTCTGCAGACGTTTGCGGACTTCAATGCCGGGAGGGTTTTTCATTCTCATCTACGGGGCCGATTGCACTCTGTTATTCCGGCATCGGACTTTTCTGGAACTGCTGTTCTGAACCCACGCAAATCGAAACACGCCATGCTTTGTGACCCTCCGCGTTGTCGGCCCTCCTCTGATTTTCTTTCATGGCTCCCTGTCTCCGGTACGGGGCGGTCCTGGCTCATCGATTCGACAACCTGTTTTCTCATCCTACATTTCTTTTCAGATAGAGGTGCCACTGGTTCACAAATTCTGGTTGGGAAAAGCGTCACTTTTATTAGCAGGCGGCAAGGCTAGAAACAACTAGAGCTCATGCCTGCCTATGCCCGGGTGGGAAAATGACTACCAGACTGCCTGGGTGGGAGTAGGATAGGTGGTTCCCCACCCAGCCCACTGACCTCTCTCTGGGTAGTGACCTGTGCCTAGGATATGACTCGGTTCCTTGCTCCTCTTATTTCCAGGCTATTTCTAGACGAACCCTGCTTGATGTTGCTTAACACGGTGGCCGGATGAATCAGGTGCGATTCAAAGTCCTGACTGAAGATGGCGATGTCATCGATGTAAGCCATGGCGATCAAGCAAAATGTCCATCCGGGGCACAGAGTATGCATCACGGGTGGTGATAGCGTTCAGCTTCCAGTAGTCCACACAGAACCGGATGGACCCGTCCTGCTTCCGGACGAGTACCACCGGCCTTGCCCAGGGACTCACGGAATGCCGGATTACCCCTAACCCTTCCATCTCTGTGATCTCTTGCGTTATTTCTTGCTTTACCTTCTCATTAACTGGGTACGGTCTAGAACGTATAGGGCGATGGCTGCCCTTGTTTATAGAGTGTACTGCCAGATCTGTTTTACCTGGTTTGTTGGAGAATATTGTCCCAAAGGCTTTGAGTGCTGCGAGCAACTTGTCTTTGTCCTGAGAGGGCAGATGGTCCGGCAGGCGAAGCTCCTCCATTCCTGCCTCTCCATCCCAGTCACTGTACATGGCCGGCTTCTCTGGGTCCTCAGGTGATCCTTCTACTGAGGAAATCCAGAATACCATATCACCTCTATCAAAGTATGCTTTAAGCATGTTCACATGAACTGTCTTAGGCTTTTTCCCACTCCTGGCCACTACATAGGTCACATCATCCAGCTTGTCCAGGATAACATGAGGACCTTCCCAAGTGGCTTGCAGCTTGTCTGTCTTTAGTGGCAGGAAAACCATAACCTTATCACCGCGGTCAAAGGTACATAAGCGAGCCTTTTCATCGTACCAGGACCTTTGCTTCTCCTGGGCCTGTCCCAGGGAGACTCGTGCCACTTTCATCATGTCAGTCAGTTTCTGACGAAAGTGCAGCACATACTCCACCACGGAGGTCTTGGTGGAAGGGATTTCCCCTTCCCACTCCTCTCTCACCAGATCAAGAGGACCTCAAACTCTCAAACATCAACTTGAATGGCGAGAACCCCGTGGACTCCTGGGGCACCTCCCGATAGGCAAAGAGCAAATGCAGCAGTTTCTCATCCCAGTCATTGGGGTTAGAGTCCACATAGGCCTTTAGTATCCCTTTCAAGGTCCCATTGAACCTCTGTACTAGCCCATTTGTCTGAGGGTGGTAGCTGTGGTCTTGAGAAGTTTCACCCCACAGCACTCTCACAGGCACTTCATCACCTCTGCCAGGACATTTCCATCCTGGTCAGTCAGGATCTTGGAGGGAAAACCCAGCTGAAAGAAGACCTTGGTTAGGGCATCAGCAACCACAGGTGCCTCGATGGAGGTCAAAGCAACTGCCTCCAGGTACCAAGTTGCGAAGTCCACTTGAGTCAGGCTGTTTTTCTTCCCTCTATGAATCTTATGCCTCAGAGGGCCCACAGTGTCTATCCCCACTCTTTGGAAGGGTTGATCAGTGATAGGGAGGGGCTGTAGGGGAGCCTTTCTCTTGTCCCCACTTTTGCCCATCCGCTGGCATGTCTTGCAAGATCGGCAGTAGTCCATCACATTCTGGGTAATTTGGGGCCAATAAAAGCTCTCCTGCAGCCACTGGTGTGTCCGTTCCCTGCCCGTGTGACCAGCACACAGTAAATCGTGAGCCATAGAAAGCAATTGTTGTCTGTATTTACGAGGTACTATGATCTGGCATTGGGGTTCCCAGGTCTGGGCATGGTTCTTTGGTACCCACAACTGATAGAGAAGCCCTTTATCCCAGACCACCTGTTTCCTCTACTCTGGGGTGAACTCGGTCTCTTGCTCCTGAGCCATCTGCCGGAGGTCCTCCAAGCTGGGGTCCTCTAGAACCTCCTGCCTGAACTCCTCTTGCCCGGCAAAGCAATCAGCAGGGAGTTTGGGTGCTCCTGCAGGGAATGCACCTTCATCCTCAGGGACTTCCTTGGACTCCTCCCTGAGAGTCTCGCATTCCTCCGCCTCTGACATACTAGACACCTCCCTGGGACTGTCACTTAACCCACCCTCGGGGTTGCTAGTTCCCTCAAGAACTGGGGTGCAGTCTCCCTCCACAGGGGCCTCTCCCACTGCAGCTAATGGTATGACGGTGTCTTGGGGAGTTTCTAACCCTCCCCCTCTAATCTTTCTGCTCTGTTAATGAGTCACCGCATTAATAAAGTAGGGCTCTAGCACTAGGACCTGGTCCACCTCCTGGTGCAGGAGTTCTAGATCAATAATATCCTGTCCCACCAGGATGGGGACCAGAGCCCCTTCCAGCACACCCAATTCTATGCACATCATGCAGCCCCTCCACTCAATGGGCTGACAGGTTACCTGTACCTCAAATGGTGGAGACCCCACCCCTTGAATGGTAAGAGTTCTCCCCGGGATTATATCTTCAGGTGAAACAAGGTTGGCATTGATTAATGTCACACGGGACCCCGTGTCCAGTTCCCCAATAAGGGTTCTCCCATTTAGTGTTATCTTGGTCCAGTGGGGGGCCATCACCTCCTCTGGATTTGTGATCCTGTAGCAACAGGCATGCCCCTCAGAGGGGCTCAGGTCTCCCCCCTCACTGCTTACGGCTGTTGCATGTCTGATGGGGTTGGGTTTGCTGCTTAGCTTTGGGCAGCTGGGCTTGATGTGGCCCAGCTCCCTGCAGTTATAGCACCCCCTCTTTTCCAAATTTGGTGGTTTGGTCAAATCAGGGGCTTCCTTATGCTCGGTCTGGAATGGCCCCTTTTCCCCTTTTGGACCTGGCCCTCCCTTCCCCCCTCTTTGGAACCGTTTCTGTTCCTTCCCAGAGTAAGGAGGCTTCTTGTCAGGCCCCTCATGATTAAGCAACAGTTGATCTGCAATTTCAGCGGCCTCAGGGCCGGTTTTGGGGCCCCTGTCCTTGACTAGGATTTTAATCTCCCTTGGACAGCGGTGGTAAAATTTGTGCAGCACCATGAGATGGAGCTTCTTCTCTCTACTGTCAGCCTTGGCTCCGTCTGCGCATTTAATGAGTGCATCCCACAACAGGGCCACAAAATCAGCCATTGACTTCTCAGGTTGTGGGTAGAGATTCCAGAATCTTTCCCGGAAATAATCCAGCCCTAACTTGAACCTTGAGGACACGGCCTGTTTAAAGGCATCATAGTCATCAGCTGCATCTGAGGGGAGGCTGTTCAGGGCCACCACCATGTCGTCTTCTATCAGAGCAGCCATGTGCATCATGTACTTCTCCTCGGGCACCTTCCACCGTCGGGCTTGCCTTTCAAGGATGCTGAGGAATACGTCAGGATCGTCTCCGGCTTGGTAGTGAGAGAAGGCTGGGGAGTTCGGTTTGGGGTGTCCCCCTGGCACTCGCAGAGGGCCCGCATCTGCCCCGTTGTGCTGCAGACGGGGTACCTCTAGTTCATGCTCACGCTTGAGCCTTGCCTCTTCAGCCTCGTGCTGTGGTGTCTTCTCTGCTAGCTCCATCCTTTTCAGCTCCATCTGTGCCTTCTCGTGCTCGTGCTGGGCCTCCAGCTTCATCTGTGCCTTCTCGCACTGGGCCTCCAACTTTTTCAACTCCAGCTCATACTTGAGCTTGCTCTGTCGCTCTTCAGCTTCTAGCCGCATCTGGTACCTCCAGCGCTCCTCCGTAGAGGTTGATCCCTCGGTGGGCTGTGGACTAGGCATGTGGGAATGTGATTCTGGGGAGGACTCAGGAGTTGATGTGCGTGAAGGTGGCTTTGTGGCGGAGTCATTGTCGCAAAGGAGTTTAATCAGCTCTTCCTTCTTTAGCCCTTTCTTCACATGAAGGCCTCTCTCTTTCGCCTGTTCTTTTAGTTCAGGCACGGTCATTTGGACATACTCGTCCACCATCCTGGCTATCTACAGTATCCTGTTGACCCGATGCCAAATTAGAAAATGTTTGCTCAAGGGATTTCAGTGAGTCTATTACTCTTCCTGAATGATGCCTGTAAAACAGCAGGGTATTCGGATCCCACCTCCAACACCACAACGCAAGGCACCCCTACGGAGGCACTCAGAGCCTGGAAGGTGGTCGGGCGCAGGGAGGTGGGTGGCTCAGCGCAGGAGCGCCCCCTACTGGCCCACCACACACTTGACTAAACATCAGGGGTCCCGAACAACCCGCATCCACCAGTCTGTGTTCTGCACCAGGAATGCCATACGGCAATGCAGGAACCTCCTCATGTATAGTCACACTAACTCTGAGCAAAGGACTGCATTAAAGTGTTTTTGAGCAAACTCTAGGACTGCTACTGGAAAGCAGTGGGAGAGAATGGAGAGGATGCAGTCAACTCCATCTGGAAAAGGGACACATGGCATGGGGTGTTCAAAGTCCCCCCAGGTTAGGAAGTGGACAGAGAGAAGGAAGGGGACAATGACACAACTGGACCTGGAGACAGGGAGGAGAACAGCAACAGGATCAGCAGCAGCAGAAGTGACAGTGACATCAGCAGCAACAAGGACAGTGAATGAACTGAAAAGGGAAACCCCAAATCAGGCCTTGGTCTAATGGACTATGTTTGGATTAGGAAAGAGCAGAGGGTGGATGTGGATGGGTGCAGGGAAGCAGGTGCTGTTATTGTAATGGGCGCATGGGTTTCTTAAGGTGATTTTAAAAAAGTTCAATGGAAGTCTATGATAGAGGATGTAGATCTATCTATCTATGTATAACTATATATAGATATAGATCACTATCTATATTTATATCTATATATATCTATATTTTTATACAGATAAATAAAAACGTGTTGTTCTCAGAACTTTTTCACCATGCCTAAGTCCTAAGATAACTGCACTGTCAGATTGCACTTGCACCTGGTCTTACTGCGAATGGACCTCTCTGCCTGGAGATAAAGTACACTGCCACCTCTGCTGTCTTTCCTCCACTTGCCTTTTTGACCCTCCCTTTTCCCCTCAGGCCTTCAACTGGAACCTCTCTCTCTCTCCATCTATCCATTCCCCTCTCTCTCCATCCCATTTGTCTCTTTCTCCAGACCAGTGAAACATCGATGAGAACAAACTGGCTCCAGCCTCTAAAGGGCCATATGCTGTGCTTGGAGTGGGGTTTGGCCCCTGAGGCCCAGACCCGTAAAGATAGGATCAGAGTGTGGGAAGGAACTAGAAGGTCGATCTCTTCTCTACCCTGCATGGAGATGTCTCTCTACACCATCCCAGACAGAGGCCCAGCCACACTCATCTTGAAAACATCTACTGGAGGAAAGTCCAGAGCTTCCTCTGGCAGCCTGTCCCATTGTGCTTTTGGCACCTGAAGTTAAAAATCTATCCCCATCATTGATTTAATTCTACTTTATCTCTGTTTAAACTAGGCTTGGGTACTTGGACCTGTGAAATAGTTTGATTCATTAATGCACCAAACATCTATAAAAAACTGTGAACATTTGCGAGTAAGTAGTAATATTGTATTCAAGACCACTTGCATTACAGCCTATTCCCTAGCTCCATTGCTCTCCAAACCCTCTCCAATCTATCTACATCCATGGAATATTATAGCCAAAGGTACGTTGGAGCTTAAGGCTGAAGAAGCCTGAGAAGCAGATGCCAGGAGCACTCTCCAATGCGGCGCTACCGGGAACCATGCGGGATTTTAAGGGCCTGGATTCTCCGATAAATGCAGGGGGTGCCTTGTAGTATTTGCCAAGAGTGCGGGGTCGTTTTTTTCCTCTCATCGCTTGCACACGGAGTTAGGTACTTTTGTGCTATAAAAATGTCAACGAGACAGCTCAGTATAATTAATATTCGACTTTGGAGCCTCCAATCTTTTAGAAACACTTAAGATACTTGTGCAGAAAGGGGGCAGGAACTGTGTAAACGTGGTTAGGTTACTCAGCACAGACAACTTCCCTACCGGTGTAGAAACTGGGTCAGTAATGGGCAGAACAAGAGATCGGTACTTCTCGACTGCTTTGGTGTCCTTGCGTGTCTTCAAGTGCTTGCACATACACACATGATCGCTCACAGAAAGGACGGTAAACAAGACACACAGAAGGCCTTAGGCCTCCTCCAGGTGGGAAAACGTCTGTGTACACGATTGTGGCAGCAGACCTACTGACAGAGGAATCCTGTTTTGGAGATTAGAAGTTAATTGGTATTAACTTGAAAACAAGCCTTTAAATAACGACCTTCCCGCGAACCAAGCCACAGCAAACGCTGACCTATCCCAACAACAGTGAATTGCGTTAAAAAGTTGGGGATTTTCTGGAGGTAAAAACAGGGGCCACGGGGCACTGAGAGGTGGGTGGTTAATAGATGCTCAGAAATACCAAGGACGGAGACCATGTCCCAGCATGTGTGCCGACCTGAATTAAGGGGCGGGGGGAATCCTTCCTGAACCCCATTTTCCCAATTTTCCCAGCAGATAAGATCTTGAGCATACAAACCAAGAATCCCTGTCCGGACACTTCAAGATTTCCTAGAAGCCAGCGGAAGAAAGAGTGGAGCCCAGGCCAACCTTTTCAGAGAGAGGTTCATCCAGCCTCTCCTTGAAAAACTTCCAGTGAAGGAGACGCTAGAGCTCCCAAACCCCCGCGCCTTTCCAGCCAGAGCAGCGCCTTGGCACTCCCGATGTCACGACGGTATCTGAGCCCTCCCCAGAGTCACCCTTAGGACTGCCGGGAGGCAGAGCAACGTGGCCCGGGGGCTACACAGGGACGAGCAGAGACGCTCCGAGAGCTTCAGCGCCCGCCCAAGCTCCGAGCGGGGCTGGGGGCCGGGGGCCGGGGGCCGAGCGGAGACTTGACAGCGGGTACCTGGAAACCCAGAGCGGATCCTTGATGCAGCTCGGCCCCTGCTTTCCTCCTCTCCCCGCCCCCACCCCGCGCCACCATCCCCCGGCCCCAGGGCGGTCCCGGTGTCTGTCCCGAGGCTCCAGGCTCTTCCTCGGGGGCCGGAGCCGTCGGTCGCAGAGCGCGGAAATGTTACACTTCTTTTCCTGGCACACGGGAGAGCATCGAGTGGGTGCTGGTCCCAGGCGTCATGGACATCGGCCTGACTCTCGGTGTCTGGCTACTAAGTCCCGTAGGTAAGGGCACGGGGATTGTCTCAGGGGACCGAGGGAATTAGGAACTCCGGACCCTGTACCTGGAGCAGCCCTGGCCCGAGTGCTACCGCTCAGCAGTAACCTTTCCCCAGACCCAACCCCGTCGTCTCTGCGGAGCTCAAAGCGCGCCGCCTCGCTCCCACCGAGCTCCCCCGCCCTTTTCCCAGCCCCAACATGAACCCCCCGCGCTGACCCCTGACCTCAGCACCTTCTCTTCCCTGACCCCCCGTCCTGGGCCCTCTTTAGTGGGGTTTCCCATGGGCCCCTTCACCCTGCAATGCCACCGGGCTTCTTTCCCTGGAGCCGCCAGCCCTGGAAAAGGGTCTCAGGGCTGGACGTCCCGTTGCAGGAGCGGTGCAGGGCGACCTGCTCCACCAGGCGGAAACCGATGTGTCCCGGGAAGAAGGAGCCTCGGTGACCCTCCTCTGTTTCTACAATACCGGCCAAGATTTCATCTCTCTGCTGTGGTAGCGGCAGTATCCGCCCCGAGGCCCGCAGTACATCCTGGGGAGAGGGGCCAGGTCCTTCCGCTCGGTGCTACATCGCCGGCTTCGCCCAGCAACGCTTTTCCTCCCGGGCGGACCGCAGCACGCCCGTGTTGGGCACCGCGGCGCTGGAGCGGGCAGACGCCGCCTTGTGCTACAGCGCTCTGAGCGGATCCCCGTGCCACAGTCCCACCGGAGACCTGGACAAACCCCCCCGCCCCGGAGCAGCCGGAGGAGCAGACACCGCAGCTGCCGGCAGCGCCCGCGGGGAGTCGGGTGAGAATTAAATATGCAGAAATGGCCGGTGGTTTCGGACGTATCCACCCTGCCACGGCCTCCCCCCTCTCCCTCCGCGCCCCCTCCCCAAATGGTAAAGATCCGTTTAATGAGGTTGTCGGTAATGTCAACATTGAGGAAATTAAAGGAAAACTGGGTCAAATGGCGCTAATAGTGTCTGTTGTGGCGGGCTGCGGCCAGGGGAAGCCCCATTCCCAGCTCCCCTGACATGAACTCAAGATGTGAATCCCAGGCGGGTGGGGCTGGTACCGCATTTCGGACGGCGCCGCCTCTATTCCCCGGTGGCAACGGCGCGCGGTGCCTCTTCCCTGTGTGCAGAGGATGGGCTGGCAGGGATTCCCCGTCTGGTGCCGGTACATGTGCCTGCAGGCTTGGGGAGCCCTGCCGGGCTCTCTCCTTCTTTTTCAGACTCTGATGGTGGGAAGAGTGAAGCCTGAGATGGAAAGAGAGAAGGCACGTGCGATGATCTCTAGGGATTGAGCTGAGCAGGTTAAAGCGTCCCAAAGGAGTTGGGCCCTCGCCTCTCCTCGGGTTTCTCCCCTGAAAGTCTCACCTGTTTCTATCATAAAAATGGAAGTGTGCTCCCGACCTCCCCACGGGCCTGACTGCTACGTCCCGGAGTCCCACGCGAGGCAGAGACCAGGAGCGGCTGCGTCTCGGGGAAAGGCGAACTGAGGCACTCGGGGAGCCCGGGACAACTGTGGGGACTCAGTCGGGTCCCGGGAGCTTCCCCCAGACCTGGTACCACCTGCCCTTCCCCCTTCCTCCCCTCTTCCAGGTTTCCCGCGATCTCGGCGTCTTTTCAGCTTCTCCGGACTCCGCCTCCCCCCGGCACGGCGGCGGTGCCCCGTTCCCGCCTACAGCTGCCTGTAGCGTCTAACACTGCAGCGCCCAACCGCAGCGCAGGAAGCACAACGCGGGGCCCGCTGCTCCCGCCCGCACCGACACACTCGCAGCGGCGCAGACAGACGCCAGCGGCACAAGGCCCGGGGCCCGCAGGCGCGGCTCTGAGCGCAGGGGTGCGGGTGTCCCGGGCGCTCCCCCTGCCGCCTGCCAGGGACCCCCGGGCGCCCGCCCCACGCGTCGCGGGACGGGGCAGGACACGCCGCGGGGCAGAGGAATGGGGGCTCCGCGGTTCCCACCTCTGTATCATGGCGTGTAGAGACCGCAGCGGGTCGCCCCGAGGTGCCAGCCTAGGAGCCGCTGCAGGGCTGGGAGCTGAGTCCAGGCGCCTGCGAGCGGAGGGCGCTGACCTGGCAAGGAAGCACATACCCACGGGCCGGTGCGGGTGTGAGTGGGGCGCTCTCCCCTCAAGATCTGGCCTGAGCTCTGCACCCCAGGGGGGCGGGAGGCGGCTCCGCACCGCAGGGAGCAGGGTGCAGGGCCCGGGCACGGGGAGTCTCCCACTGCCGCCAGTTCCGGCCGGCCCTGCCCCAGGGCGAGGCTGGGGGGCGCTGTGCTACCGGCAACTGAAGTGGGGGGCGGGGGGGATGTCGCCTGTGACGTGGCTGACCGGAATGTCCCGGTGGGCGGGGCTTCTCCAAGCGGCGGGGGGATCCCGCCAGCGGTAATTGCGCGAGAGGGTTTGGCCCCACTCTCCAGCTGCCGTTTGTACCGAAGCAGCGAGTTCACCCGGGTGCCAGCTCTTCGGGGACACTGGAAAGGACACGCAGCCTACCTTAGTCCTGGCAACACCCTGGGGCAGGGCTGCTGGGGCCGGCAGGAGAGCAGAGGGGTGCGGAACCCGGTTCCACTATGGAGATCCACCCCGGACTCCTGTGGGCGGTGACAGCCTTAGTGCTGCTGGGTAAGTGCTCACCCTCCCGCCGGACTCCCCTTCACGCCACCCCGAAGGGACGGGAGGGAGGCGAGTGTGGCTGACCTGGGCTGGGAGACACCAAGTCTTCCCGCTGCACCTCAGAGCCTGTCCGCCTGCAGCTCCCACAGCCCCTGGGACACGCGGGGGACAGGGAGGCAGGAGCAGGAAGGAGCACAGAGAGTCCCAGTTCGGGACGACTTGGTGCTAGTCTGGGTCCTTCCCCAGGCAAACGGGGCAACGGGACTCACTGGGGATTAACTGGACCCGCATCAACGTGATCTTGGAAACGAGGCTCTGAAATGAGAATTGGTCCCTGGCAGCGGCAGCAGGCTGAATGCGGACGGGACCCCTTACCAATGTGAAACATGTTATGGACGCCGGCGTGGTACTGAGAAGCCAAGGGGATCGGGTAGGAAAGGCGCTTTCAGCTCTGAGATGATGGGGAGGAAGCTAGTAACCTTTACTGGAAAATTAGCGAGGGACTCCCTGAATAACAGATCGCAGAGGCAACCTCAGCAGCAGACTTCATTTCCCCCTTCTTTACAGCAGGCTCCAGCCTGGAAGATAAAGTCACTCAGCGGCAGGAAGATGCGTCGGGCGTGGAGCGCGGGACTGTGACCCTGGACTGCACCTACGAGACTGGGGAGACCGATTATTATTTGTACTGGTACAAGCAGAGCCCCGGAGGCAGTCTGGTTTTGCTTCTGTGGCAATACTCTGATGGCTGAAAGGAAAGTGAGGCAGGGCCGAGGTTCACTGCTGATTTCCAGAAGCCCCAACGCTCCTTGCGCCTGCGCATCTCCGACCTTCAGCCGAGTGACTCCGCCACCTACTTCTGCGCTTTCAGGAGAGGCACGGTGATAAAACCGACGGGGAGCCCTGTACAAAAACCTGAAGCTGCCTCCCGGCGTGGGAACCTGACTCCTGCTGCTGATGTCAGGAAACCCCGAGCCAGGAAAGGGATGTGGGGAGAGTGAAAGGTGGTTTTCAAGTCGGACGGGGCCCCTTGCACCTGCCTTCCTGGAACGGGAAACCTCTAGCACATTTCTGGGAAAAGCCGACGGGAGGATTGTTCTCCGAAACCTGCAGGAGGAGGAGAGAGGAGAAAGGTGTGAGGCAGAAAGCCACCTTGGTTTCTCCCCAAAATCTCTGGCCTGTGACAATGTGATAAAATCTCTGTGCTGTGACCATTTGAGTAGGGTGGGCTCAGCAGAGGAGACTGCACCCTTACCCTGTCTCTTTAGGTAACTGGAGCTGGCTGCATTCCTGAGGGAGGGGGGAAACCTGCTCCCTCTGCCTACCTGACTAGTACCTGGGTGAGGGGCATCTACCTGGTGGGCTGGGATCTCCCCGGTAACAGGTGAGGTATTTCAAATTGGTTGGCTGACAGCCAGCTGTGCCTGGGTCTCCAGCTCCATCCTTTTCAACTCTAGCTCTAGGAAGGGGTCGGGCCGGACATAAGGCGCCCCTAGGGAGGCATTCGGAGCCTGGCAGGTGGTCAGCTACAGCTTGAGAAACAGCCACAAATGGTGACCACTTGAAGTAAGCATCCACTGCAAAATGTCATCCTGCGATTTCGCCTCTCTTGCTTAGTCGGGGAGGAATAGGTGCCTCATCGTGTGCTGTAGTAGCTCATCTGAAAACTGTCCCCTGCATTAGGGATCACTGGATGACGTTCACTGGCTTCAGCTATGGACGAGGTCGGTCTCGATGCCCAGAAAGGTATCTTCTTAATGGAAAATCTGTGAGTGGCTGCTGTGGGTGGAGGCAAGGAGTGGCAGAGAAATTTAAAAGACAGCGGGGTGCTGGCATTCCAGTGAAACGTGACCCTGGGCTGGGTGTATAGACCCCCTCAAGTCCTTAGGAAACGCCAGGAGACTTAGAGGCAGAAGCTTTCCTCTTTTTCATGCCCATCAGCTCAAACCCAGCTCAATGAAGTGGAGCTGGACTGGGTTAATATGGGGCAAGTGGCTATTACTCCTTGACTAATCTGTGTAACCCTGGGAATCCAAGGGAGTCTCCCAATCACGTGCACTGCTTAGTCTCCCCAAGTGGCTAAGACGAAATGTAGGCAGTCGAGGCTGGCCTCATGCAGTCCCAAGACTACCCGTCATAAAGTCTCATTCAGCCTCAAAGGTGCATGTGCAACTGGGACCTGGATCTTAGCCGGGAGGATCGGAACAGGGATTGGCTCAAAGGCAAGAAAGACAAGCTGCAATGAAAATATTGGGAGGCAGTCTGAGAAGGAGGAGCACCACCTCAGCCCACAGGCAGCTAAAATAGGGCCCGGAGAACCCAGAAGGGACATGCCCAACCCCAAGCACGTCAACCTGAAAACCCAGAAAAGTTTCCAGAGAAATGGACGTCTTCTGCTGGTCTCTTTCCCCACGGGCCACTGTGGGACAAATGCACCCACCCTGGGGATCTGGAGCTGCCATGGGTGGCAGGCTCTGCTCGGGTCCTCGAGACACCTCGCCCAGGAAACTCATTCCTACTCGTGTAAGTGGGTCCTGGGCGCCGGACTCCCCCCGGTGATCCTGGACGTTATCAGCTGCCTTGACGAGGGACGAGTAAACAGTGCAGGGGCAGGCCAAAGGCCGTACAGCGGGGAGGGAAAGGGGCCGTATAAGGATGTAGCGGTCTCAGAGAAAAGGAGTTGAAAGGGACTGTGCGGTCGCCCTGCCCCGAGGGACTCACTCAGCAGGGCCGATGATGGGGATGTGCTGCCATCTAGCGGCCGCGCCGCTTTCCTGTCCCGGCGGCCGCCCTTCGGGGGAAACGACGGAGGCGGGATGTTCCCCACGGAGGATCTGCTCAGTCCCTGTCTGCTGAAGCGGGACAGAGACAAAAAGAGGGACTTACCTGTGTGGGGATGCGGTGCGACTGCGCGTGTTCTGCGTGCACAAGCTGCTTATTTCACATGTCGTCTAGGGACAGGCCACCGTGTCCATTGCACACAAGAGGGGAATACCCCCTCCCCCATCTCACTCACCCGAGAAGAAACCCAGGAAGCCAATCGCACTCTCCCCTCTCACGTCCCTACCTTCCCAGCACCTCCAAATTCACACCCCCACCGTGCTCACTCCCGGCGCTCAGACTCACACCCACGGACACACAGATCAGGCTCTTGCAGACCCAGAAGGTGTCTTCCAATCTGGGTCCATTGAAGGCTGGCTCCTTCTCGCAGTTGGGAGG
>NW_028324882.1:0-17748 GCF_052110815.1 Crocodylus siamensis
CCTGGGCTCCAAAAGTCCCCCTAGGCATGCCTGGGGTTGTCCTGGAGCCCGGACTTGCTGCCGCCCTTGTGCTTCACTCCCAAAAAACCAGTGGGAATGTGGACGCAGGACCCCCACAAACACAAGGGCCTTAAGCTTCCATCAAGTGCCCCCCCCATCCGGACTTAAGCCTCCAAGGAGTGCCCCCCGCACCTGGGCCAGGCCCCATTCACTTGCCTGAGGTTGACCTGGTGGCTGCAGGGCCCCATAGGCTTGCAGGGGGTCGTCCTGGCAGCTGCAAGGCCCCACTCGCTTGCCCGGGCTTGACCTGGTGGCTGCAAGGCCCCAGTCGCTTGCCTGGGATTCACCTGCTGTCTGCAAGGCCCCATTCACTTGCCTCGAGTTTACCTGGTGTCTGCAAGGCCCCATTCGCTTGCCTAGGGTTGACCTGGGCTCCAAAAGTTCCCCTAGGCATGCCTTGGGTTGACCTGGTGACCGGACTTGCTCCCGCCCTGGGCTTCACTCCCAAAAAACCACCGGGAGTGCGGACGCAGGACCCTCACAACCGCCAGGGGCTTAAGCCTCCATCAAGTGCCCCCCCGACACGGGCTTAAGCCTCCAACAAGTGCCCCCCCACCTGGGCCAGGCCCCATTCCCTTCCCAGGGTTGACCTGGTGGCTGCAAGGCCCCATTCGCCCTGGGGTTGACCTGCTGGCTGCAAGGCCCCTTTAGCTTGCCTGGGGTTGACCTGGGCTCCAAAAGTCCCCCTAGGCATGCCTGGGGTTGTCCTGGAGCCCGGACTTGCTGCCGCCCTTGTGCTTCACTCCCAAAAAACCAGTGGGAATGTGGACGCAGGACCCCCACAAACACAAGGGCCTTAAGCTTCCATCAAGTGCCCCCCCCATCCGGACTTAAGCCTCCAAGGAGTGCCCCCCGCACCTGGGCCAGGCCCCATTCACTTGCCTGAGGTTGACCTGGTGGCTGCAGGGCCCCATAGGCTTGCAGGGGGTCGCTTGCCTGGCAGCTGCAAGGCCCCATTCGCTTGCCTCGGGTTGACCTGTGTCTGGCTTGCCAACCTGGGGTTCCCCTAGGCATGCCACCTGGTGACCGGACTTGCTTGCTTCACTCCCAAAAAACCCTGGGAGTTCACAACCGCCAGGGGCTTAAGCCTCCATCAAGTGCCCCCCCGACACGGGCTTAAGCCTCCAACAAAGGCCTGGGCCAGGCCCCACTTGCCTCGAGTTTACCTGGTGTCTGCAAGGCCCCATTCGCTTGCCTAGGGTTGACCTGGGCTCCAAAAGTTCCCCTAGGCATGCCTTGGGTTGACCTGGTGACCGGACTTGCTCCCGCCCTGGGCTTCACTCCCAAAAAACCACCGGGAGTGCGGACGCAGGACCCTCACAACCGCCAGGGGCTTAAGCCTCCATCAAGTGCCCCCCCGACACGGGCTTAAGCCTCCAACAAGTGCCCCCCCACCTGGGCCAGGCCCCATTCCCTTCCCAGGGTTGACCTGGTGGCTGCAAGGCCCCATTCGCTTACCCTGGGGTTGACCTGCTGGCTGCAAGGCCCCTTTAGCTTGCCTGGGGTTGACCTGGGCTCCAAAAGTCCCCCTAGGCATGCCTGGGGTTGTCCTGGAGCCCGGACTTGCTGCCGCCCTTGTGCTTCACTCCCAAAAAACCAGTGGGAATGTGGACGCAGGACCCCCACAAACACAAGGGCCTTAAGCTTCCATCAAGTGCCCCCCCCATCCGGACTTAAGCCTCCAAGGAGTGCCCCCCGCACCTGGGCCAGGCCCCATTCACTTGCCTGAGGTTGACCTGGTGGCTGCAGGGCCCCATAGGCTTGCAGGGGGTCGTCCTGGCAGCTGCAAGGCCCCACTCGCTTGCCCGGGCTTGACCTGGTGGCTGCAAGGCCCCAGTCGCTTGCCTGGGATTCACCTGCTGTCTGCAAGGCCCCATTCACTTGCCTCGAGTTTACCTGGTGTCTGCAAGGCCCCATTCGCTTGCCTAGGGTTGACCTGGGCTCCAAAAGTTCCCCTAGGCATGCCTTGGGTTGACCTGGTGACCGGACTTGCTCCCGCCCTGGGCTTCACTCCCAAAAAACCACCGGGAGTGCGGACGCAGGACCCTCACAACCGCCAGGGGCTTAAGCCTCCATCAAGTGCCCCCCCGACACGGGCTTAAGCCTCCAACAAGTGCCCCCCCACCTGGGCCAGGCCCCATTCCCTTCCCAGGGTTGTCCTGGTGGCTGCAAGGCCCCATTCGCTTACCTGGGGTTGACCTGCTGGCTGCAAGGCCCCATTCGCATACCTGGGTTTGCCTTGGTGCCTGCAAGGCCCCATTCGCTTGCCTTGGGTTGACCTGGTGTCTGCAAGGCCCCATTAGCTTGCCTGGGGTTGACCTGGGCTCCAAAAGTCCCCCTAGGCATGCCTGGGGTTGTCCTGGTGCCCGGACTTGCTGCCGCCCTGGGCTTCACTCCCAAAAAACCACTGGGAGTGCGGACGCAGGACCCTCACAACCGCCAGGGGCTTAAGCTTCCATCAAGTGCCCCCCCGACACGGGCTTAAGCCTCCAACAAGTGCCCCCCAACCTGGGCCAGGCCCCATTCCCTTCCCAGGGTTGACCTGCTGGCTGCAAGGCCCCTTTAGCTTGCCTGGGGTTGACCTGGGCTCCAAAAGTCCCCCTAGGCATGCCTGGGGTTGTCCTGGAGCCCGGACTTGCTGCCGCCCTTGTGCTTCACTCCCAAAAAACCAGTGGGAATGTGGACGCAGGACCCCCACAAACACAAGGGCCTTAAGCTTCCATCAAGTGCCCCCCCCATCCGGACTTAAGCCTCCAAGGAGTGCCCCCCGCACCTGGGCCAGGCCCCATTCACTTGCCTGAGGTTGACCTGGTGGCTGCAGGGCCCCATAGGCTTGCAGGGGGTCGTCCTGGCAGCTGCAAGGCCCCACTCGCTTGCCCGGGCTTGACCTGGTGGCTGCAAGGCCCCAGTCGCTTGCCTGGGATTCACCTGCTGTCTGCAAGGCCCCATTCACTTGCCTCGAGTTTACCTGGTGTCTGCAAGGCCCCATTCGCTTGCCTAGGGTTGACCTGGGCTCCAAAAGTTCCCCTAGGCATGCCTTGGGTTGACCTGGTGACCGGACTTGCTCCCGCCCTGGGCTTCACTCCCAAAAAACCACCGGGAGTGCGGACGCAGGACCCTTGCCAGGGGCTTAAGCCTCCATCAAGTGCCCCCCCGACACGGGCTTAAGCCTCCAACAAGTGCCCCCCCACCTGGGCCAGGCCCCATTCCCTTCCCAGGGTTGACCTGGTGGCTGCAAGGCCCCATTCGCTTACCTGGGGTTGACCTGCTGGCTGCAAGGCCCCTTTAGCTTGCCTGGGGTTGACCTGGGCTCCAAAAGTCCCCCTAGGCATGCCTGGGGTTGTCCTGGAGCCCGGACTTGCTGCCGCCCTTGTGCTTCACTCCCAAAAAACCACTGGGAATGTGGACGCAGGACCCCCACAAACACAAGGGCCTTAAGCTTCCATCAAGTGCCCCCCCCATCCGGACTTAAGCCTCCAAGGAGTGCCCCCCGCACCTGGGCCAGGCCCCATTCACTTGCCTGAGGTTGACCTGGTGGCTGCAGGGCCCCATAGGCTTGCAGGGGGTCGTCCTGGCAGCTGCAAGGCCCCACTCGCTTGCCCGGGCTTGACCTGGTGGCTGCAAGGCCCCAGTCGCTTGCCTGGGATTCACCTGCTGTCTGCAAGGCCCCATTCACTTGCCTCGAGTTTACCTGGTGTCTGCAAGGCCCCATTCGCTTGCCTAGGGTTGACCTGGGCTCCAAAAGTTCCCCTAGGCATGCCTTGGGTTGACCTGGTGACCGGACTTGCTCCCGCCCTGGGCTTCACTCCCAAAAAACCACCGGGAGTGCGGACGCAGGACCCTCACAACCGCCAGGGGCTTAAGCCTCCATCAAGTGCCCCCCCGACACGGGCTTAAGCCTCCAACAAGTGCCCCCCCACCTGGGCCAGGCCCCATTCCCTTCCCAGGGTTGACCTGGTGGCTGCAAGGCCCCATTCGCTTACCCTGGGGTTGACCTGCTGGCTGCAAGGCCCCTTTAGCTTGCCTGGGGTTGACCTGGGCTCCAAAAGTCCCCCTAGGCATGCCTGGGGTTGTCCTGGAGCCCGGACTTGCTGCCGCCCTTGTGCTTCACTCCCAAAAAACCAGTGGGAATGTGGACGCAGGACCCCCACAAACACAAGGGCCTTAAGCTTCCATCAAGTGCCCCCCCCATCCGGACTTAAGCCTCCAAGGAGTGCCCCCCGCACCTGGGCCAGGCCCCATTCACTTGCCTGAGGTTGACCTGGTGGCTGCAGGGCCCCATAGGCTTGCAGGGGGTCGTCCTGGCAGCTGCAAGGCCCCACTCGCTTGCCCGGGCTTGACCTGGTGGCTGCAAGGCCCCAGTCGCTTGCCTGGGATTCACCTGCTGTCTGCAAGGCCCCATTCACTTGCCTCGAGTTTACCTGGTGTCTGCAAGGCCCCATTCGCTTGCCTAGGGTTGACCTGGGCTCCAAAAGTTCCCCTAGGCATGCCTTGGGTTGACCTGGTGACCGGACTTGCTCCCGCCCTGGGCTTCACTCCCAAAAAACCACCGGGAGTGCGGACGCAGGACCCTCACAACCGCCAGGGGCTTAAGCCTCCATCAAGTGCCCCCCCGACACGGGCTTAAGCCTCCAACAAGTGCCCCCCCACCTGGGCCAGGCCCCATTCCCTTCCCAGGGTTGACCTGGTGGCTGCAAGGCCCCATTCGCTTACCTGGGGTTGACCTGCTGGCTGCAAGGCCCCTTTAGCTTGCCTGGGGTTGACCTGGGCTCCAAAAGTCCCCCTAGGCATGCCTGGGGTTGTCCTGGAGCCCGGACTTGCTGCCGCCCTTGTGCTTCACTCCCAAAAAACCAGTGGGAATGTGGACGCAGGACCCCCACAAACACAAGGGCCTTAAGCTTCCATCAAGTGCCCCCCCCATCCGGACTTAAGCCTCCAAGGAGTGCCCCCCGCACCTGGGCCAGGCCCCATTCACTTGCCTGAGGTTGACCTGGTGGCTGCAGGGCCCCATAGGCTTGCAGGGGGTCGTCCTGGCAGCTGCAAGGCCCCACTCGCTTGCCCGGGCTTGACCTGGTGGCTGCAAGGCCCCAGTCGCTTGCCTGGGATTCACCTGCTGTCTGCAAGGCCCCATTCACTTGCCTCGAGTTTACCTGGTGTCTGCAAGGCCCCATTCGCTTGCCTAGGGTTGACCTGGGCTCCAAAAGTTCCCCTAGGCATGCCTTGGGTTGACCTGGTGACCGGACTTGCTCCCGCCCTGGGCTTCACTCCCAAAAAACCACCGGGAGTGCGGACGCAGGACCCTCACAACCGCCAGGGGCTTAAGCCTCCATCAAGTGCCCCCCCGACGGGCTTAAGCCTCCAACAAGTGCCCCCCCCACCTGGGCCAGGCCCCATTCCCTTCCCCCTGGTGGCTGCAAGGCCCCATTCGCTTACCTGGGGTTGACCTGCTGGCTGCAAGGCCCCTTTAGCTTGCCTGGGGTTGACCTGGGCTCCAAAAGTCCCCCTAGGCATGCCTGGGGTTGTCCTGGAGCCCGGACTTGCTGCCGCCCTTGTGCTTCACTCCCAAAAAACCAGTGGGAATGTGGACGCAGGACCCCCACAAACACAAGGGCCTTAAGCTTCCATCAAGTGCCCCCCCCATCCGGACTTAAGCCTCCAAGGAGTGCCCCCCGCACCTGGGCCAGGCCCCATTCACTTGCCTGAGGTTGACCTGGTGGCTGCAGGGCCCCATAGGCTTGCAGGGGGTCGTCCTGGCAGCTGCAAGGCCCCACTCGCTTGCCCGGGCTTGACCTGGTGGCTGCAAGGCCCCAGTCGCTTGCCTGGGATTCACCTGCTGTCTGCAAGGCCCCATTCACTTGCCTCGAGTTTACCTGGTGTCTGCAAGGCCCCATTCGCTTGCCTAGGGTTGACCTGGGCTCCAAAAGTTCCCCTAGGCATGCCTTGGGTTGACCTGGTGACCGGACTTGCTCCCGCCCTGGGCTTCACTCCCAAAAAACCACCGGGAGTGCGGACGCAGGACCCTCACAACCGCCAGGGGCTTAAGCCTCCATCAAGTGCCCCCCCGACACGGGCTTAAGCCTCCAACAAGTGCCCCCCCACCTGGGCCAGGCCCCATTCCCTTCCCAGGGTTGACCTGGTGGCTGCAAGGCCCCATTCGCTTACCTGGGGTTGACCTGCTGGCTGCAAGGCCCCTTTAGCTTGCCTGGGGTTGACCTGGGCTCCAAAAGTCCCCCTAGGCATGCCTGGGGTTGTCCTGGAGCCCGGACTTGCTGCCGCCCTTGTGCTTCACTCCCAAAAAACCACTGGGAATGTGGACGCAGGACCCCCACAAACACAAGGGCCTTAAGCTTCCATCAAGTGCCCCCCCCATCCGGACTTAAGCCTCCAAGGAGTGCCCCCCGCACCTGGGCCAGGCCCCATTCACTTGCCTGAGGTTGACCTGGTGGCTGCAGGGCCCCATAGGCTTGCAGGGGGTCGTCCTGGCAGCTGCAAGGCCCCACTCGCTTGCCCGGGCTTGACCTGGTGGCTGCAAGGCCCCAGTCGCTTGCCTGGGATTCACCTGCTGTCTGCAAGGCCCCATTCACTTGCCTCGAGTTTACCTGGTGTCTGCAAGGCCCCATTCGCTTGCCTAGGGTTGACCTGGGCTCCAAAAGTTCCCCTAGGCATGCCTTGGGTTGACCTGGTGACCGGACTTGCTCCCGCCCTGGGCTTCACTCCCAAAAAACCACCGGGAGTGCGGACGCAGGACCCTCACAACCGCCAGGGGCTTAAGCCTCCATCAAGTGCCCCCCCGACACGGGCTTAAGCCTCCAACAAGTGCCCCCCCACCTGGGCCAGGCCCCATTCCCTTCCCAGGGTTGACCTGGCTGCAAGGCCCCATTCGCTTACCTGGGGTTGACCTGCTGGCTGCAAGGCCCCTTTAGCTTGCCTGGGGTTGACCTGGGCTCCAAAAGTCCCCCTAGGCATGCCTGGGGTTGTCCTGGAGCCCGGACTTGCTGCCGCCCTTGTGCTTCACTCCCAAAAAACCAGTGGGAATGTGGACGCAGGACCCCCACAAACACAAGGGCCTTAAGCTTCCATCAAGTGCCCCCCCCATCCGGACTTAAGCCTCCAAGGAGTGCCCCCCGCACCTGGGCCAGGCCCCATTCACTTGCCTGAGGTTGACCTGGTGGCTGCAGGGCCCCATAGGCTTGCAGGGGGTCGTCCTGGCAGCTGCAAGGCCCCACTCGCTTGCCCGGGCTTGACCTGGTGGCTGCAAGGCCCCAGTCGCTTGCCTGGGATTCACCTGCTGTCTGCAAGGCCCCATTCACTTGCCTCGAGTTTACCTGGTGTCTGCAAGGCCCCATTCGCTTGCCTAGGGTTGACCTGGGCTCCAAAAGTTCCCCTAGGCATGCCTTGGGTTGACCTGGTGACCGGACTTGCTCCCGCCCTGGGCTTCACTCCCAAAAAACCACCGGGAGTGCGGACGCAGGACCCTCACAACCGCCAGGGGCTTAAGCCTCCATCAAGTGCCCCCCCGACACGGGCTTAAGCCTCCAACAAGTGCCCCCCCACCTGGGCCAGGCCCCATTCCCTTCCCAGGGTTGACCTGGTGGCTGCAAGGCCCCATTCGCTTACCTGGGGTTGACCTGCTGGCTGCAAGGCCCCTTTAGCTTGCCTGGGGTTGACCTGGGCTCCAAAAGTCCCCCTAGGCATGCCTGGGGTTGTCCTGGAGCCCGGACTTGCTGCCGCCCTTGTGCTTCACTCCCAAAAAACCAGTGGGAATGTGGACGCAGGACCCCCACAAACACAAGGGCCTTAAGCTTCCATCAAGTGCCCCCCCCATCCGGACTTAAGCCTCCAAGGAGTGCCCCCCGCACCTGGGCCAGGCCCCATTCACTTGCCTGAGGTTGACCTGGTGGCTGCAGGGCCCCATAGGCTTGCAGGGGGTCGTCCTGGCAGCTGCAAGGCCCCACTCGCTTGCCCGGGCTTGACCTGGTGGCTGCAAGGCCCCAGTCGCTTGCCTGGGATTCACCTGCTGTCTGCAAGGCCCCATTCACTTGCCTCGAGTTTACCTGGTGTCTGCAAGGCCCCATTCGCTTGCCTAGGGTTGACCTGGGCTCCAAAAGTTCCCCTAGGCATGCCTTGGGTTGACCTGGTGACCGGACTTGCTCCCGCCCTGGGCTTCACTCCCAAAAAACCACCGGGAGTGCGGACGCAGGACCCTCACAACCGCCAGGGGCTTAAGCCTCCATCAAGTGCCCCCCCGACACGGGCTTAAGCCTCCAACAAGTGCCCCCCCACCTGGGCCAGGCCCCATTCCCTTCCCAGGGTTGACCTGGTGGCTGCAAGGCCCCATTCGCTTACCTGGGGTTGACCTGCTGGCTGCAAGGCCCCTTTAGCTTGCCTGGGGTTGACCTGGGCTCCAAAAGTCCCCCTAGGCATGCCTGGGGTTGTCCTGGAGCCCGGACTTGCTGCCGCCCTTGTGCTTCACTCCCAAAAAACCAGTGGGAATGTGGACGCAGGACCCCCACAAACACAAGGGCCTTAAGCTTCCATCAAGTGCCCCCCCCATCCGGACTTAAGCCTCCAAGGAGTGCCCCCCGCACCTGGGCCAGGCCCCATTCACTTGCCTGAGGTTGACCTGGTGGCTGCAGGGCCCCATAGGCTTGCAGGGGGTCGTCCTGGCAGCTGCAAGGCCCCACTCGCTTGCCCGGGCTTGACCTGGTGGCTGCAAGGCCCCAGTCGCTTGCCTGGGATTCACCTGCTGTCTGCAAGGCCCCATTCACTTGCCTCGAGTTTACCTGGTGTCTGCAAGGCCCCATTCGCTTGCCTAGGGTTGACCTGGGCTCCAAAAGTTCCCCTAGGCATGCCTTGGGTTGACCTGGTGACCGGACTTGCTCCCGCCCTGGGCTTCACTCCCAAAAAACCACCGGGAGTGCGGACGCAGGACCCTCACAACCGCCAGGGGCTTAAGCCTCCATCAAGTGCCCCCCCGACACGGGCTTAAGCCTCCAACAAGTGCCCCCCCACCTGGGCCAGGCCCCATTCCCTTCCCAGGGTTGACCTGGTGGCTGCAAGGCCCCATTCGCTTACCTGGGGTTGACCTGCTGGCTGCAAGGCCCCTTTAGCTTGCCTGGGGTTGACCTGGGCTCCAAAAGTCCCCCTAGGCATGCCTGGGGTTGTCCTGGAGCCCGGACTTGCTGCCGCCCTTGTGCTTCACTCCCAAAAAACCAGTGGGAATGTGGACGCAGGACCCCCACAAACACAAGGGCCTTAAGCTTCCATCAAGTGCCCCCCCCATCCGGACTTAAGCCTCCAAGGAGTGCCCCCCGCACCTGGGCCAGGCCCCATTCACTTGCCTGAGGTTGACCTGGTGGCTGCAGGGCCCCATAGGCTTGCAGGGGGTCGTCCTGGCAGCTGCAAGGCCCCACTCGCTTGCCCGGGCTTGACCTGGTGGCTGCAAGGCCCCAGTCGCTTGCCTGGGATTCACCTGCTGTCTGCAAGGCCCCATTCACTTGCCTCGAGTTTACCTGGTGTCTGCAAGGCCCCATTCGCTTGCCTAGGGTTGACCTGGGCTCCAAAAGTTCCCCTAGGCATGCCTTGGGTTGACCTGGTGACCGGACTTGCTCCCGCCCTGGGCTTCACTCCCAAAAAACCACCGGGAGTGCGGACGCAGGACCCTCACAACCGCCAGGGGCTTAAGCCTCCATCAAGTGCCCCCCCGACACGGGCTTAAGCCTCCAACAAGTGCCCCCCCACCTGGGCCAGGCCCCATTCCCTTCCCAGGGTTGACCTGGTGGCTGCAAGGCCCCATTCGCTTACCTGGGGTTGACCTGCTGGCTGCAAGGCCCCTTTAGCTTGCCTGGGGTTGACCTGGGCTCCAAAAGTCCCCCTAGGCATGCCTGGGGTTGTCCTGGAGCCCGGACTTGCTGCCGCCCTTGTGCTTCACTCCCAAAAAACCAGTGGGAATGTGGACGCAGGACCCCCACAAACACAAGGGCCTTAAGCTTCCATCAAGTGCCCCCCCCATCCGGACTTAAGCCTCCAAGGAGTGCCCCCCGCACCTGGGCCAGGCCCCATTCACTTGCCTGAGGTTGACCTGGTGGCTGCAGGGCCCCATAGGCTTGCAGGGGGTCGTCCTGGCAGCTGCAAGGCCCCACTCGCTTGCCCGGGCTTGACCTGGTGGCTGCAAGGCCCCAGTCGCTTGCCTGGGATTCACCTGCTGTCTGCAAGGCCCCATTCACTTGCCTCGAGTTTACCTGGTGTCTGCAAGGCCCCATTCGCTTGCCTAGGGTTGACCTGGGCTCCAAAAGTTCCCCTAGGCATGCCTTGGGTTGACCTGGTGACCGGACTTGCTCCCGCCCTGGGCTTCACTCCCAAAAAACCACCGGGAGTGCGGACGCAGGACCCTCACAACCGCCAGGGGCTTAAGCCTCCATCAAGTGCCCCCCCGACACGGGCTTAAGCCTCCAACAAGTGCCCCCCCACCTGGGCCAGGCCCCATTCCCCCCCACCTGGCTGCAAGGCCCCATTCGCTTACCTGGGGTTGACCTGGTGGCTGCAAGGCCCCATTCGCTTGCTAGGCCTGGGGTTGACCTGCTGGCTGCAAGGCCCCTTTAGCTTGCCTGGGGTTGACCTGGGCTCCAAAAGTCCCCCTAGGCATGCCTGGGGTTGTCCTGGAGCCCGGACTTGCTGCCGCCCTTGTGCTTCACTCCCAAAAAACCACTGGGAATGTGGACGCAGGACCCCCACAAACACCAGGGCCTTAAGCTTCCATCAAGTGCCCCCCCATCCGGACTTAAGCCTCCAAGGAGTGCCCCCCGCACCTGGCCAGGCCCCATTCACTTGCCTGAGGTTGACCTGGTGGCTGCAGGGCCCCATAGGCTTGCAGGGGGTCGTCCTGGCAGCTGCAAGGCCCCACTCGCTTGCCCGGGCTTGACCTGGTGGCTGCAAGGCCCCAGTCGCTTGCCTGGGATTCACCTGCTGTCTGCAAGGCCCCATTCACTTGCCTCGAGTTTACCTGGTGTCTGCAAGGCCCCATTCGCTTGCCTAGGGTTGACCTGGGCTCCAAAAGTTCCCCTAGGCATGCCTGGGGTTGACCTGGTGACCGGACTTGCTCCCGCCCTGGGCTTCACTCCCAAAAAACCACTGGGAGTGCGGACGCAGGACCCTCACAACCGCCAGGGGCTTAAGCCTCCATCAAGTGCCCCCCCGACACGGGCTTAAGCCTCCAACAAGTGCCCCCCCACCTGGGCCAGGCCCCATTCCCAGGGTTGACCTGGTGGCTGCAAGGCCCCATTCCTTACCTGGGGTTGACCTGCTGGCTGCAAGGCCCCTTTAGCTTGCCTGGGGTTGACCTGGGCTCCAAAAGTCCCCCTAGGCATGCCTGGGGTTGTCCTGGAGCCCGGACTTGCTGCCGCCCTTGTGCTTCACTCCCAAAAAACCAGTGGGAATGTGGACGCAGGACCCCCACAAACACAAGGGCCTTAAGCTTCCATCAAGTGCCCCCCCCATCCGGACTTAAGCCTCCAAGGAGTGCCCCCCGCACCTGGGCCAGGCCCCATTCACTTGCCTGAGGTTGACCTGGTGGCTGCAGGGCCCCATAGGCTTGCAGGGGGTCGTCCTGGCAGCTGCAAGGCCCCACTCGCTTGCCCGGGCTTGACCTGGTGGCTGCAAGGCCCCAGTCGCTTGCCTGGGATTCACCTGCTGTCTGCAAGGCCCCATTCACTTGCCTCGAGTTTACCTGGTGTCTGCAAGGCCCCATTCGCTTGCCTAGGGTTGACCTGGGCTCCAAAAGTTCCCCTAGGCATGCCTTGGGTTGACCTGGTGACCGGACTTGCTCCCGCCCTGGGCTTCACTCCCAAAAAACCACCGGGAGTGCGGACGCAGGACCCTCACAACCGCCAGGGGCTTAAGCCTCCATCAAGTGCCCCCCCGACACGGGCTTAAGCCTCCAACAAGTGCCCCCCCACCTGGGCCAGGCCCCATTCCCTTCCCAGGGTTGACCTGGTGGCTGCAAGGCCCCATTCGCTTACCTGGGGTTGACCTGCTGGCTGCAAGGCCCCTTTAGCTTGCCTGGGGTTGACCTGGGCTCCAAAAGTCCCCCTAGGCATGCCTGGGGTTGTCCTGGAGCCCGGACTTGCTGCCGCCCTTGTGCTTCACTCCCAAAAAACCAGTGGGAATGTGGACGCAGGACCCCCACAAACACAAGGGCCTTAAGCTTCCATCAAGTGCCCCCCCCATCCGGACTTAAGCCTCCAAGGAGTGCCCCCCGCACCTGGGCCAGGCCCCATTCACTTGCCTGAGGTTGACCTGGTGGCTGCAGGGCCCCATAGGCTTGCAGGGGGTCGTCCTGGCAGCTGCAAGGCCCCACTCGCTTGCCCGGGCTTGACCTGGTGGCTGCAAGGCCCCAGTCGCTTGCCTGGGATTCACCTGCTGTCTGCAAGGCCCCATTCACTTGCCTCGAGTTTACCTGGTGTCTGCAAGGCCCCATTCGCTTGCCTAGGGTTGACCTGGGCTCCAAAAGTTCCCCTAGGCATGCCTTGGGTTGACCTGGTGACCGGACTTGCTCCCGCCCTGGGCTTCACTCCCAAAAAACCACCGGGAGTGCGGACGCAGGACCCTCACAACCGCCAGGGGCTTAAGCCTCCATCAAGTGCCCCCCCGACACGGGCTTAAGCCTCCAACAAGTGCCCCCCCACCTGGGCCAGGCCCCATTCCCTTCCCAGGGTTGACCTGGTGGCTGCAAGGCCCCATTCGCTTACCTGGGGTTGACCTGCTGGCTGCAAGGCCCCTTTAGCTTGCCTGGGGTTGACCTGGGCTCCAAAAGTCCCCCTAGGCATGCCTGGGGTTGTCCTGGAGCCCGGACTTGCTGCCGCCCTTGTGCTTCACTCCCAAAAAACCAGTGGGAATGTGGACGCAGGACCCCCACAAACACAAGGGCCTTAAGCTTCCATCAAGTGCCCCCCCATCCGGACTTAAGCCTCCAAGGAGTGCCCCCCGCACCTGGGCCAGGCCCCATTCACTTGCCTGAGGTTGACCTGGTGGCTGCAGGGCCCCATAGGCTTGCAGGGGGTCGTCCTGGCAGCTGCAAGGCCCCACTCGCTTGCCCGGGCTTGACCTGGTGGCTGCAAGGCCCCAGTCGCTTGCCTGGGATTCACCTGCTGTCTGCAAGGCCCCATTCACTTGCCTCGAGTTTACCTGGTGTCTGCAAGGCCCCATTCGCTTGCCTAGGGTTGACCTGGGCTCCAAAAGTTCCCCTAGGCATGCCTTGGGTTGACCTGGTGACCGGACTTGCTCCCGCCCTGGGCTTCACTCCCAAAAAACCACCGGGAGTGCGGACGCAGGACCCTCACAACCGCCAGGGGCTTAAGCCTCCATCAAGTGCCCCCCCGACACGGGCTTAAGCCTCCAACAAGTGCCCCCCCACCTGGGCCAGGCCCCATTCCCTTCCCAGGGTTGACCTGGTGGCTGCAAGGCCCCATTCGCTTACCTGGGGTTGACCTGCTGGCTGCAAGGCCCCTTTAGCTTGCCTGGGGTTGACCTGGGCTCCAAAAGTCCCCCTAGGCATGCCTGGGGTTGTCCTGGAGCCCGGACTTGCTGCCGCCCTTGTGCTTCACTCCCAAAAAACCAGTGGGAATGTGGACGCAGGACCCCCACAAACACAAGGGCCTTAAGCTTCCATCAAGTGCCCCCCCCATCCGGACTTAAGCCTCCAAGGAGTGCCCCCCGCACCTGGGCCAGGCCCCATTCACTTGCCTGAGGTTGACCTGGTGGCTGCAGGGCCCCATAGGCTTGCAGGGGGTCGTCCTGGCAGCTGCAAGGCCCCACTCGCTTGCCCGGGCTTGACCTGGTGGCTGCAAGGCCCCAGTCGCTTGCCTGGGATTCACCTGCTGTCTGCAAGGCCCCATTCACTTGCCTCGAGTTTACCTGGTGTCTGCAAGGCCCCATTCGCTTGCCTAGGGTTGACCTGGGCTCCAAAAGTTCCCCTAGGCATGCCTTGGGTTGACCTGGTGACCGGACTTGCTCCCGCCCTGGGCTTCACTCCCAAAAAACCACCGGGAGTGCGGACGCAGGACCCTCACAACCGCCAGGGGCTTAAGCCTCCATCAAGTGCCCCCCCGACACGGGCTTAAGCCTCCAACAAGTGCCCCCCCACCTGGGCCAGGCCCCATTCCCTTCCCAGGGTTGACCTGGTGGCTGCAAGGCCCCATTCGCTTACCTGGGGTTGACCTGCTGGCTGCAAGGCCCCATTCGCATACCTGGGTTTGCCTTGGTGCCTGCTAGGCCCCATTCGCTTGCCTTGGGTTGACCTGGTGTCTGCAAGGCCCCATTAGCTTGCCTGGGGTTGACCTGGGCTCCAAAAGTCCCCCTGGCATGCCTGGGGTTGTCCTGGTGCCCGGACTTGCTGCCGCCCTGGGCTTCACTCCCAAAAAACCACTGGGAATGTGGACGCAGGACCCCACAACCGCCAGGGTCTTAAGCCTCCATCAAGTCCCCCCCCCATCGCGGACTTAAGCCTCCAAGGAGTGCCCCCCCACCTGGGCCAGGCCCCATTCACTTGCCTGAGGTTGACCTGGTGGCTGCAGGGCCCCATAGGCTTGCAGGGGGTCGTCCTGGTGGCTGCAAGGCCCCATTCGCTTGCCCGGGGTTGACCTGGTGGCTGCAAGGCCCCAGTCGCTTGCCTGGGATTCACCTGCTGTCTGCAAGGCCCCATTCACTTGCCTCGAGTTTACCTGGTGTCTGCAAGGCCCCATTCGCTTGCCTAGGGTTGACCTGGGCTCCAAAAGTTCCCCTAGGCATGCCTGGGTTGACCTGGTGACCGGACTTGCTGCCGCCCTGGGCTTCACTCCCAAAAAACCACTGGGAGTGCGGACGCAGGACCCTCACAACCGCCAGGGGCTTAAGCTTCCATCAAGTGCCCCCCCGACATGGGCTTAAGCCTCCAACAAGTGCCCCCCCACCTGGGCCAGGCCCCATTCCCTTCCCAGGGTTGACCTGGTGGCTGCAAGGCCCCATTCGCTTACCTGGGGTTGACCTGCTGGCTGCAAGGCCCCTTTAGCTTGCCTGGGGTTGACCTGGGCTCCAAAAGTCCCCCTAGGCATGCCTGGGGTTGTCCTGGAGCCCGGACTTGCTGCCGCCCTTGTGCTTCACTCCCAAAAAACCAGTGGGAATGTGGACGCAGGACCCCCACAAACACAAGGGCCTTAAGCTTCCATCAAGTGCCCCCCCCATCCGGACTTAAGCCTCCAAGGAGTGCCCCCCGCACCTGGGCCAGGCCCCATTCACTTGCCTGAGGTTGACCTGGTGGCTGCAGGGCCCCATAGGCTTGCAGGGGGTCGTCCTGGCAGCTGCAAGGCCCCACTCGCTTGCCCGGGCTTGACCTGGTGGCTGCAAGGCCCCAGTCGCTTGCCTGGGATTCACCTGCTGTCTGCAAGGCCCCATTCACTTGCCTCGAGTTTACCTGGTGTCTGCAAGGCCCCATTCGCTTGCCTAGGGTTGACCTGGGCTCCAAAAGTTCCCCTAGGCATGCCTTGGGTTGACCTGGTGACCGGACTTGCTCCCGCCCTGGGCTTCACTCCCAAAAAACCACCGGGAGTGCGGACGCAGGACCCTCACAACCGCCAGGGGCTTAAGCCTCCATCAAGTGCCCCCCCACACGGGCTTCAAGTGCCCCCCCCACGGGCTTAAGCCTCCAACTGCAAGGCCCCATTCCCTTCCCAGGGTTGACCTGGTGGCTGCAAGGCCCCCCTTACCTGGGGTTGACCTGCTGGCTGCAAGGGGGGTTGACCTGGGCTCCAAAAGTCCCCCTAGGCATGCCTGGGGTTGTCCTGGAGCCCGGACTTGCTGCCGCCCTTGTGCTTCACTCCCAAAAAACCAGTGGGAATGTGGACGCAGGACCCCCACAAACACAAGGGCCTTAAGCTTCCATCAAGTGCCCCCCCCATCCGGACTTAAGCCTCCAAGGAGTGCCCCCCGCACCTGGGCCAGGCCCCATTCACTTGCCTGAGGTTGACCTGGTGGCTGCAGGGCCCCATAGGCTTGCAGGGGGTCGTCCTGGCAGCTGCAAGGCCCCACTCGCTTGCCCGGGCTTGACCTGGTGGCTGCAAGGCCCCAGTCGCTTGCCTGGGATTCACCTGCTGTCTGCAAGGCCCCATTCACTTGCCTCGAGTTTACCTGGTGTCTGCAAGGCCCCATTCGCTTGCCTAGGGTTGACCTGGGCTCCAAAAGTTCCCCTAGGCATGCCTTGGGTTGACCTGGTGACCGGACTTGCTCCCGCCCTGGGCTTCACTCCCAAAAAACCACCGGGAGTGCGGACGCAGGACCCTCACAACCGCCAGGGGCTTAAGCCTCCATCAAGTGCCCCCCCGACACGGGCTTAAGCCTCCAACAAGTGCCCCCCCACCTGGGCCAGGCCCCATTCCCTTCCCAGGGTTGACCTGGTGGCTGCAAGGCCCCATTCGCTTACCTGGGGTTGACCTGCTGGCTGCAAGGCCCCTTTAGCTTGCCTGGGGTTGACCTGGGCTCCAAAAGTCCCCCTAGGCATGCCTGGGGTTGTCCTGGAGCCCGGACTTGCTGCCGCCCTTGTGCTTCACTCCCAAAAAACCAGTGGGAATGTGGACGCAGGACCCCCACAAACACAAGGGCCTTAAGCTTCCATCAAGTGCCCCCCCCATCCGGACTTAAGCCTCCAAGGAGTGCCCCCCGCACCTGGGCCAGGCCCCATTCACTTGCCTGAGGTTGACCTGGTGGCTGCAGGGCCCCATAGGCTTGCAGGGGGTCGTCCTGGCAGCTGCAAGGCCCCACTCGCTTGCCCGGGCTTGACCTGGTGGCTGCAAGGCCCCAGTCGCTTGCCTGGGATTCACCTGCTGTCTGCAAGGCCCCATTCACTTGCCTCGAGTTTACCTGGTGTCTGCAAGGCCCCATTCGCTTGCCTAGGGTTGACCTGGGCTCCAAAAGTTCCCCTAGGCATGCCTTGGGTTGACCTGGTGACCGGACTTGCTCCCGCCCTGGGCTTCACTCCCAAAAAACCACCGGGAGTGCGGACGCAGGACCCTCACAACCGCCAGGGGCTTAAGCCTCCATCAAGTGCCCCCCCGACACGGGCTTAAGCCTCCAACAAGTGCCCCCCCCACCTGGGCCAGGCCCCATTCCCTTCCCAGGGCTTGACCTGGTGGCTGCAAGGCCCCATTCGCTTATTCCCTGGGGTTGACCTGCTGGCTGCAAGGCCCCTTTAGCTTGCCTGGGGTTGACCTGGGCTCCAAAAGTCCCCCTAGGCATGCCTGGGGTTGTCCTGGAGCCCGGACTTGCTGCCGCCCTTGTGCTTCACTCCCAAAAAACCAGTGGGAATGTGGACGCAGGACCCCCACAAACACAAGGGCCTTAAGCTTCCATCAAGTGCCCCCCCCATCCGGACTTAAGCCTCCAAGGAGTGCCCCCCGCACCTGGGCCAGGCCCCATTCACTTGCCTGAGGTTGACCTGGTGGCTGCAGGGCCCCATAGGCTTGCAGGGGGTCGTCCTGGCAGCTGCAAGGCCCCACTCGCTTGCCCGGGCTTGACCTGGTGGCTGCAAGGCCCCAGTCGCTTGCCTGGGATTCACCTGCTGTCTGCAAGGCCCCATTCACTTGCCTCGAGTTTACCTGGTGTCTGCAAGGCCCCATTCGCTTGCCTAGGGTTGACCTGGGCTCCAAAAGTTCCCCTAGGCAT
>NW_028324883.1:0-17610 GCF_052110815.1 Crocodylus siamensis
CATGCCTAGGGGGACTTTTGGAGCCCAGGTCAACCCCAGGCAAGCGAATGGGGCCTTGCAGACACCAGGTCAACCCCAGGTAAGCGAATGGGGCCTTGTAGCCACCAGGTGAACCCAGACACTAGGTCGGGAAGCCTATGGGCCCTGCAGCCACCAGGCAAAGGCGAATGGGGCCTGGCCCAGGTGCGGGGGGCACTTGTTGGAGGCTTGAGCCTGGGTGCGGGGGGCACTTGATGGAGGCTTAAGCCCCTGGCGGTTGTGCGGGTCCTGCGTCCGCACTCCCGGTGGTTTTTGGGAGTGAAGCCCAGGGCGGAAGCAAGTCCGGGCACCAGAACAACCCAGGCATGCCTAGGGGGACTTTTGGAGCCCAGGTCAACCCCAGGCAAGCGAATGGGGCCTTGCAGCCACCAGGTCAACCCCAGGCAAGCGAATGGGGCCTAGCAGGCACCAGGTCAAACCCAGGTAAGCGAATGGGGCCTTGCAGCCACCAGGTCAACCCCCTGCAAGCCTATGGGGCCCTGCAGGCCACCAGGTCAACCCCAGGCAAGAGACTAGGGCCTGGCCCAGGGTGGGGGGGGCACTCCTTGGAGGCTTAAGCCCGGGTGGAGGGGGCACTCCTTGGAGGCTTAAGCCCGGGTGGAGGGGGCACTCCTTGGAGGCTTAAGGCCCTGGTGGTTGTGCGGGTCCTGCGTCCGCACTCCCGGTGGTTTTTTGGGAGTGAAGCCCAGGGCGGAACCAAGTCCGGGCACCAGGACAACCCCAGGCATGCCTAGGGGGATTTTGGAGCCCAGGTCAACCCCAGGCAAGCGAATGGGGCCTTGCAGCCACCAGGTCAACCCCCCAGGCACCAAGGCAAACCCATGGGGCCTTGCAGCCACCAGGTCAACCCCCTGCAAGCCTATGGGGCCCTGCAGCCACCAGGTCAACCCCAGGCAAGTGAATGGGGCCTGGCCCAGGTGTGGGGGGGGGCACTCCTTGGAGGCTTAAGCCTTGGGTGGGGGGGCACTCCTGATGGAGGCTTAAGGCCCTGGTGGTTGTGCGGGTCCTGCGTCCGCACTCCCGGTGGTTTTTTGGGAGTGAAGCCCAGGGCGGAACCAAGTCCGGGCACCAGGACAACCCCAGGCATGCCTAGGGGGATTTTGGAGCCCAGGTCAACCAGGCAAGCGAATGGGGCCTTGCAGCCACCAGGTCAACCCCAGGCAAGCGAATGGGGCCTAGCAGGCACCAAGGCAAACCCAGGTAAGCGAGCGGGGCCTTGCAGCCACCAGGTCGACCCCCTGCAAGCCTATGGGGCCCTGCAGCCACCAGGTCAACCCCAGGCAAGAGAATGGGGCCTGGCCCAGGTGTGGGGGGGGCACTCCTTGGAGGCTTAAGCTTGGGTGGGGGGGCACTTGATGGAGGCTTAAGTCCCTGGTGGTTTTGCGGGTCTTGCGTCCGCACTCCCGGTGGTTTTGTGGAAGTGAAGCCCAGGGCGGAACCAAGTCCGGGCACCAGAACAACCCCAGGCATGCCTAGGGGGACTTTTGGAGCTCAGGTCAACCCCAGGCAAGCGAATGGGGCCTTGCAGACACCAGGTCAACCCCAGGTAAGGGAATGGGGCCTTGTAGCCACCAGGTGAACCCTAGGCAAGCGAATGGGGCCTGGCCCAGGTGCGGGGGGGCACTTGTTGGAGGCTTGAGCCTGGGTGCAGGGGGCACTTGATGGAGGCTTAAGCCCCTGGCGGTTGTGCGGGTCCTGCGTCCGCACTCCCGGTGGCTTTTTGGGAGTGAAGCCCAGGGCGGCAGCAAGTCCGGGCACCAGGACAACCCCAGGCATGCCTAGGGGGACTTTTGAAGCCCAGGTCAACCCCAGGTCAAACCCAAGCGAATGGGGCCTTGCAGCCACCAGGTCAACCCCAGGCAAGCGAATGGGGCCTAGCAGGCACCAAGGCAAACCCAGGGAAGCAAATGGGGCCCTGCAGGCCCCAGGTCAACCCCAGGCAATAGAACTGGGCCTGGCCCAGGTGGGTGGGGCACTCCTTGGAGGCTTAAGCCCGGGTGGGGGGGGCACTTGATTTAGGCTTAAGCCCCTGGCTGTTGTGCGTGTCCTGCGTCCACACTCCCAGTGGTGTTTTGGGAGTGAAGCCCAGGCCAGAAGCAAGTCCAGGCACCACAACAACCCAGGCATGCCTAGGGGGACTTTTGGAGCCCAGGTCAACCCCAGGCAAGCGAATGGGGCCTTGCAGCCTCCAGGTCAAACCCAGGTAAGCGAATGGGGCCTTGCAGCCTCCAGGTCAAACCCAGGTAAGCGAATGGGGCCTTGCAGCCACCAGGTCAACCCCCTGCAAGCCTATGGGGCCCTGCAGGCCCCAGGTCAACCCCAGGCAAGAGACTAGGGGGCCTGGCCCAGGTGTGGGGGGCACTCCTTGGAGGCTTAAGCCCGGGTGGAGGGGGCACTCCTTGGAGGCTTAAGGCCCTGGTGGTTGTGCGGGTCCTGCGTCCGCACTCCCGGTGTTTTTTTGGGAGTGAAGCCCAGGGCGGAACCAAGTCCGGGCACCAGGACAACGCCAGGTCCTAGGGGGATTTTGGAGACCAGGCAGGCCAGCAGCCACCACAACCCCAGGCAAGGGGCCTAGGGGGAGCAGGGCCTTGCAGCCACCAGGTCGACCCCCTGCAAGCCTATGGGGCCCTGCAGCCACCAGGTCAAGGTGTGGGGGGGGCCCCAGGCAAGCTTGATGGAGGAATGGGGCCTTGCAGCCCAGGGCGGTACCAAGTCCGGGCATGGCCTAGGGGGATTTTGGAGCCCAGAACTCAACCCCAGGCAAGCGAATGGGGCCTGGCCCAGGTGCGGGGGGCACTTGTTGGAGGCTTGAGCCTGGGTGCGGGGGGCACTTGATGGAGGCTTAAGCCCCTGGCGGTTGTGCTTGTCCTGCTTGCGCTCTCCCAGTGGCTTTTTGGGAGTGAAGCCCAGCAGCAAGTCCGGGCACCAGAACAAGCCAGGCATGCCCTTTCGAAGCCCAGGTCAACCCCAGGCAAGCGAATGGGCCTTGCAGCCTCCAGGTCAATCCCAGGTAAGCGAATGGGGCCTTGCAGCCATGGGCAAGCCTGTGGGGACCTGCAGCCACCAGGTCAACCCCAGGCAAGAGAATGGGGCCTGGCCCAGGTGTGGGGGGAACTCCTTGGAGGCTTAAGCTTGGGTGGGGGGGCACTTGATGGAGGCTTAAGCCCCTGGTGGTTTTTCGGGTCCTGCGTCCGCACTCCCGGTGGTTTTTGTGGGAGTGAAGCCCAGGGCGGGACCAAGTCCGGGCACCAGGACAACCCCAGGCATGCCTAGGGGGATTTTGGAGCCCCGGTCAACCCCAGGCAAGCGAATGGGGCCTTCCAGCCTCCAGGTCAAACCCAGGTAAGCGAATGGGGCCTTGCAGCCACCAGGTCACCCCCCTGCAAGCCTATGGGGCCCTGCAGGCCCCAGGTCAACCCCAGGCATGAGAAAGGGGCCTGGCCCAGGTGCAGGGGACACTCCTTGGAGGCTTAAACCCAGGTGGGGGAGGACTTGAAGGAGGCTTAAGGCCGTGGCGGTTGTGCGGGTCCTGCATCCGCACTTCCGGTGGTTTTTTGGGAGTGAAGCTCAGAGCGGCAGCATATGCGGGGACCAGGTCAAGCCCAGACATGCCTAGGGGGACTTTTGGAGCCCAGGTCAACCCCAGGCAAGCGAATGGGGCCTTGCAGACACCAGGTCAACCCCAGGTAAGCGAATGGGGCCTTGTAGCCACCAGGTGAACCCAAGGCAAGCGAATGGGGCCTGGCCCAGGTGCGGGGGGCACTTGTTGGAGGCTTGAGCCTGGGTGCGGGGGGCACTTGATGGAGGCTTAAGCCCCTGGCGGTTGTGCGGGTCCTGCGTCCGCACTCCCGGTGGTTTTTTGGGAGTGAAGCCCAGGGCGGCAGCGAGTCCGGGCACCAGAACAACCCAGGCATGCCTAGGGGGACTTTTGGAGCCCAGGTCAACCCCAGGCAAGCGAATGGGGCCTTGCAGCCTCCAGGTCAAACCCCAGGTAAGCGAATGGGGCCTTGCAGCCACCAGGTCAAACCCAGGTAAGCGAATGGGGCCTTGCAGCCACCAGGTCAACCCCCTGCAAGCCTATGGGGCCCTGCAGGCCCCAGGTCAACCCCAGGCAAGAGACTAGGGCCTGGCCCAGGTGTGGGGGGCACTCCTTGGAGGCTTAAGCCCGGGTGGAGGGGGCACTCCTTGGAGGTAAGCACGGGTGGAGGGGGCACTCCTTGGAGGCTTAAGGCCCTGGTGGTTGTGCGGGTCCTGCGTCCGCACTCCCGGTGGTTTTTTGGGAGTGAAGCCCAGGGCGGAACCAAGTCCGGGCACCAGGACAACGCCAGGCATGCCTAGGGGGATTTTGGAGCCCAGGTCAACCCCAGGCAAGCGAATGGGGCCTTGCAGCCACCAGCTCAACCCCAGGCAAGCGAATGGGGCCTAGCAGGCACCAAGGCAAACCCAGGTAAGCGAGCGGGGCCTTGCAGCCACCAGGGCCCTGCAAGCCATGGGGCCCTGGCCACCAGGTCAACCCCAGGCAAGTGAATGGGGCCTGGCCCAGGTGTGGGGGGGGCACTCCTTGGAGGCTTAAGCTTGGGTGGGGGGGCACTTGATGGAGGCTTAAGTCCCTGGTGGTTTTGTGGGTCTTGCGTCCGCACTCCCGGTGGTTTTGTGGAAGTGAAGCCCAGGGCGGTACCAAGTCCGGGCACCAGAACCACCCCAGGCATTCCTAGGGGGACTTTTGGAGCCCAGGTCAACCCCAGGCAAGCGAATGGGGCCTTGCAGACACCAGGTCAACCCCAGTTAAGGGAATGGGGCCTTGTAGCCACCAGGTGAACCCTAGGCAAGCGAATGGGGCCTGGCCCAGGTGCGGGGGGCACTTGTTGGAGGCTTGAGCCTGGGTGCGGGGGGCACTTGATGGAGGCTTAAGCCCCTGGCGGTTGTGCTTGTCCTGCTTGCGCTCTCCCAGTGGCTTTTTGGGAGTGAAGCCCAGGGCAGCAGCAAGTCCGGGCACCAGAACAACCCCAGGCATGCCTAGGGGGACTTTTGGAGCCCAGGTCAACCCCAGGCAAGCGAATGGGGCCTTGCAGCCTCCAGGTCAAACCCAGGTAAGCGAATGGGGCCTTGCAGCCACCAGGTCAACCCCCTGCAAGCCTATGGGGCCCTGCAGGCCACCAGGTCAACCCCAGGCAAGAGAATGGGGCCTGGCCCAGGTGTGGGGGGAACTCCTTGGAGGCTTAAGCTTGGGTGGGGGGGCACTTGATGGAGGCTTAAGCCCCTGGTGGTTTTTCGGGTCCTGCGTCCGCACTCCCGGTGTTTTTGTGGGAGTGAAGCCCAGGGCGGGACCAAGTCCGGGCACCAGGACAACCCCAGGCATGCCTAGGGGGACTTTTGGAGCCCAGGTCAACCCCAGGCAAGCGAATGGGGCCTTGCAGCCTCCAGGTCAATCCCAGGTAAGCGAATGGGGCCTTGCAGCCACCAGGTCAACCCCCTGCAAGCCTATGGGGACCTGCAGCCACCAGGTCAACCCCAGGCAAGAGAATGGGGCCTGGCCCAGGTGTGGGGGGAACTCCTTGGAGGCTTAAGCTTGGGTGGGGGGGCACTTGATGGAGGCTTAAGCCCCTGGTGGTTTTTCGGGTCCTGCGTCCGCACTCCCGGTGTTTTTGTGGGAGTGAAGCCCAGGGCGGGACCAAGTCCGGGCACCAGGACAACCCCAGGCATGCCTAGGGGGATTTTGGAGCCCCGGTCAACCCCAGGCAAGCGAATGGGGCCTTCCAGCCTCCAGGTCAAACCCAGGTAAGCGAATGGGGCCTTGCAGCCACCAGGTCACCCCCCTGCAAGCCTATGGGGCCCTGCAGGCCCCCGGTCAACCCCAGTCATGAGAAAGGGGCCTGGCCCAGGTGCAGGGGACACTCCTTGGAGGCTTAAACCCAGGTGGGGGAGGACTTGAAGGAGGCTTAAGGCCGTGGCGGTTGTGCGGGTCCTGCATCCGCACTTCCGGTGGTTTTTTGGGAGTGAAGCTCAGAGCGGCAGCATATCCGGGGACCAGGTCAAGCCCAGACATGCCTAGGGGGACTTTTGGAGCCCAGGTCAACCCCAGGCAAGCGAATGGGGCCTTGCAGACACCAGGTCAACCCCAGGTAAGCGAATGGGGCCTTGTAGCCACCAGGTGAACCCAATGCAAGCGAATGGGGCCTGGCCCAGGTGCGGGGGGCACTTGTTGGAGGCTTGAGCCTGGGTGCGGGGGGCACTTGATGGAGGCTTAAGCCCCTGGCGGTTGTGCGGGTCCTGCGTCCGCACTCCCGGTGGTTTTTTGGGAGTGAAGCCCAGGGCGGCAGCGAGTCCGGGCACCAGGACAACCCCAGGCATGCCTAGGGGGACTTTTGGAGCCCAGGTCAACCCCAGGCAAGCGAATGGGGCCTTGCAGCCACCAGGTCAACCCCAGGCAAGCGAATGGGGCCTAGCAGGCACCAAGGCAAACCCAGGGAAGCAAATGGGGCCCTGCAGGCCCCAGGTCAACCCCAGGCAATAGAACTGGGCCTGGCCCAGGTGGGTGGGGCACTCCTTGGAGGCTTAAGCCCGGGTGGGGGGGGCACTTGATTTAGGCTTAAGCCCCTGGCTGTTGTGCGTGTCCTGCGTCCACACTCCCAGTGGTGTTTTGGGAGTGAAGCCCAGGCCAGAAGCAAGTCCAGGCACCACAACAACCCAGGCATGCCTAGGGGGACTTTTGGAGCCCAGGTCAACCCCAGGCAAGCGAATGGGGCCTTGCAGCCTCCAGGTCAAACCCAGGTAAGCGAATGGGGCCTTGCAGCCTCCAGGTCAAACCCAGGTAAGCGAATGGGGCCTTGCAGCCACCAGGTCAACCCCCTGCAAGCCTATGGGGCCCTGCAGGCCCCAGGTCAACCCCAGGCAAGAGACTAGGGCCTGGCCCAGGTGTGGGGGGCACTCCTTGGAGGCTTAAGCCCGGGTGGAGGGGGCACTCCTTGGAGGCTTAAGGCCCTGGTGGTTGTGCGGGTCCTGCGTCCGCACTCCCGGTGGTTTTTTGGGAGTGAAGCCCAGGGCGGAACCAAGTCCGGGCACCAGGACAACGCCAGGCATGCCTAGGGGGATTTTGGAGCCCAGGTCAACCCCAGGCAAGCGAATGGGGCCTTGCAGCCACCAGGTCAACCCCAGGCAAGCGAATGGGGCCTAGCAGGCACCAAGGCAAACCCAGGTAAGCGAGCGGGGCCTTGCAGCCACCAGGTCGACCCCCTGCAAGCCTATGGGGCCCTGCAGCCACCAGGTCAACCCCAGGCAAGTGAATGGGGCCTGGCCCAGGTGTGGGGGGGGCACTCCTTGGAGGCTTAAGCTTGGGTGGGGGGGCACTTGATGGAGGCTTAAGCCCCTGGTGGTTTTGCGGGTCTTGCGTCCGCACTCCCGGTGGTTTTGTGGAAGTGAAGCCCAGGGCGGTACCAAGTCCGGGCACCAGAACCACCCCAGGCATTCCTAGGGGGACTTTTGGAGCCCAGGTCAACCCCAGGCAAGCGAATGGGGCCTTGCAGACACCAGGTCAACCCCAGTTAAGGGAATGGGGCCTTGTAGCCACCAGGTGAACCCTAGGCAAGCGAATGGGGCCTGGCCCAGGTGCGGGGGGCACTTGTTGGAGGCTTGAGCCTGGGTGCGGGGGGCACTTGATGGAGGCTTAAGCCCCTGGCGGTTGTGCTTGTCCTGCTTGCGCTCTCCCAGTGGCTTTTTGGGAGTGAAGCCCAGGGCAGCAGCAAGTCCGGGCACCAGAACAAGCCAGGCATGCCTAGGGGGACTTTCGAAGCCCAGGTCAACCCCAGGCAAGCGAATGGGCCTTGCAGCCTCCAGGTCAATCCCAGGTAAGCGAATGGGGCCTTGCAGCCACCAGGTCAACCCCCTGCAAGCCTATGGGGACCTGGCCACCAGGTCAACCCCAGGCAAGAGAATGGGGCCTGGCCCAGGTGTGGGGGGAACTCCTTGGAGGCTTAAGCTTGGGTGGGGGGGCACTTGATGGAGGCTTAAGCCCCTGGTGGTTTTTCGGGTCCTGCGTCCGCACTCCCGGTGGTTTTGTGGGAGTGAAGCCCAGGGCGGGAGCAAGTCCGGGCACCAGGACAACCCCAGGCATGCCTAGGGGGATTTTGGAGCCCCGGTCAACCCCAGGCAAGCGAATGGGGCCTTCCAGCCTCCAGGTCAAACCCAGGTAAGCGAATGGGGCCTTGCAGCCACCAGGTCACCCCCCTGCAAGCCTATGGGGCCCTGCAGGCCCCAGGTCAACCCCAGGCAAGAGAAAGGGGCCTGGCCCAGGTGCAGGGGACACTCCTTGGAGGCTTAAACCCAGGTGGGGGAGGACTTGATGGAGGCTTAAGGCCGTGGCGGTTGTGCGGGTCCTGCATCCGCACTTCCGGTGGTTTTTTGGGAGTGAAGCTCAGAGCGGCAGCATATGCGGGGACCAGGTCAACCCCAGACATGCCTAGGGGGACTTTTGGAGCCCAGGTCAACCCCAGGCAAGCGAATGGGGCCTTGCAGACACCAGGTCAACCCCAGGTAAGCGAATGGGGCCTTGTAGCCACCAGGTGAACCCTAGGCAAGCGAATGGGGCCTGGCCCAGGTGCGGGGGGCACTTGTTGGAGGCTTGAGCCTGGGTGCGGGGGGCACTTGATGGAGGCTTAAGCCCCTGGCGGTTGTGCGGGTCCTGCGTCCGCACTCCCGGTGGTTTTTTGGGAGTGAAGCCCAGGGCGGCAGCGAGTCCGGGCACCAGGACAACCCCAGGCATGCCTAGGGGGACTTTTGGAGCCCAGGTCAACCCCAGGCAAGCGAATGGGGCCTTGCAGCCACCAGGTCAACCCCAGGCAAGCGAATGGGGCCAGCAGGCACCAGGCAAACCCAGGTAAGCGAATGGGGCCTTGCAGCTACCAGGTCAACCCCCTGCAAGCCTATGGGGCCCTGCCCCAGGTCACAGGCAAGAGACTAGGGTCAACCCCAGGCAAGTGAATGGGGCCTTGGAGGCTTAAGCCCGGGTGGGGGGGGCACTCCTTGGAGGCTTAAGGCCCTGGTGGTTGTGCGGGTCCTGCGTCCGCACTCCCGGTGGTTTTTTGGGAGTGAAGCCCAGGGCGGAACCAAGTCCGGGCACCAGGACAACGCCAGGCATGCCTAGGGGGATTTTGGAGCCCAGGTCAACCCCAGGCAAGCGAATGGGGCCTTGCAGCCACCAGCTCAACCCCAGGCAAGCGAATGGGGCCTAGCAGGCACCAAGGCAAACCCAGGTAAGCGAGCGGGGCCTTGCAGCCACCAGGTCAACCCCCTGCAAGCCATGGGGCCCTGCACCAGGTCAACCCCAGGCAAGTGAATGGGGCCTGGCCCAGGTGTGGGGGGGGCACTCCTTGGAGGCTTAAGCTTGGGTGGGGGGGCACTTGATGGAGGCTTAAGCCCCTGGTGGTTTTGCGGGTCTTGCGTCCGCACTCCCGGTGGTTTTGTGGAAGTGAAGCCCAGGGCGGTACCAAGTCCGGGCACCAGAACCACCCCAGGCATTCCTAGGGGGACTTTTGGAGCCCAGGTCAACCCCAGGCAAGCGAATGGGGCCTTGCAGACACCAGGTCAACCCCAGTTAAGGGAATGGGGCCTTGTAGCCACCAGGTGAACCCTAGGCAAGCGAATGGGGCCTGGCCCAGGTGCGGGGGGCACTTGTTGGAGGCTTGAGCCTGGGTGCGGGGGGCACTTGATGGAGGCTTAAGCCCCTGGCGGTTGTGCTTGTCCTGCTTGCGCTCTCCCAGTGGCTTTTTGGGAGTGAAGCCCAGGGCAGCAGCAAGTCCGGGCACCAGAACAAGCCAGGCATGCCTAGGGGGACTTTCGAAGCCCAGGTCAACCCCAGGCAAGCGAATGGGCCTTGCAGCCTCCAGGTCAAACCCAGGTAAGCGAATGGGGCCTTGCAGCCACCAGGTCAACCCCCTGCAAGCCTATGGGGCCCTGCAGCCACCAGGTCAACCCCAGGCAAGAGAATGGGGCCTGGCCCAGGTGTGGGGGGCACTCCTTGGAGGCTTAAGCTTGGGTGGGGGGGCACTTGATGGAGGCTTAAGCCCCTGGTGGTTTTGCGGGTCCTGCGTCCGCACTCCCGGTGGTTTTTTTGGGAGTGAAGCCCAGGGCGGGACCAAGTCCGGGCACCAGGACAACCCCAGGCATGCCTAGGGGGACTTTCGGAGCCCAGGTCAACCCCAGGCAAGCGAATGGGGCCTTGCAGCCTCCAGGTCAATCCCAGGTAAGCGAATGGGGCCTTGCAGCCACCAGGTCAACCCCCTGCAAGCCTATGGGGACCTGCAGCCACCAGGTCAACCCCAGGCAAGAGAATGGGGCCTGGCCCAGGTGTGGGGGGAACTCCTTGGAGGCTTAAGCTTGGGTGGGGGGGCACTTGATGGAGGCTTAAGCCCCTGGTGGTTTTTCGGGTCCTGCGTCCGCACTCCCGGTGTTTTTGTGGGAGTGAAGCCCAGGGCGGGACCAAGTCCGGGCACCAGGACAACCCCAGGCATGCCTAGGGGGATTTTGGAGCCCCGGTCAACCCCAGGCAAGCGAATGGGGCCTTCCAGCCTCCAGGTCAAACCCAGGTAAGCGAATGGGGCCTTGCAGCCACCAGGTCACCCCCCTGCAAGCCTATGGGGCCCTGCAGGCCCCCGGTCAACCCCAGGCATGAGAAAGGGGCCTGGCCCAGGTGCAGGGGACACTCCTTGGAGGCTTAAACCCAGGTGGGGGAGGACTTGAAGGAGGCTTAAGGCCGTGGCGGTTGTGCGGGTCCTGCATCCGCACTTCCGGTGGTTTTTTGGGAGTGAAGCTCAGAGCGGCAGCATATGCGGGGACCAGGTCAAGCCCAGACATGCCTAGGGGGACTTTTGGAGCCCAGGTCAACCCCAGGCAAGCGAATGGGGCCTTGCAGACACCAGGTCAACCCCAGGTAAGCGAATGGGGCCTTGTAGCCACCAGGTGAACCCAATGCAAGCGAATGGGGCCTGGCCCAGGTGCGGGGGGCACTTGTTGGAGGCTTGAGCCTGGGTGCGGGGGGCACTTGATGGAGGCTTAAGCCCCTGGCGGTTGTGCGGGTCCTGCGTCCGCACTCCCGGTGGTTTTTTGGGAGTGAAGCCCAGGGCGGCAGCGAGTCCGGGCACCAGGACAACCCCAGGCATGCCTAGGGGGACTTTTGGAGCCCAGGTCAACCCCAGGCAAGCGAATGGGGCCTTGCAGCCACCAGGTCAACCCCAGGCAAGCGAATGGGGCCTAGCAGGCACCAAGGCAAACCCAGGGAAGCAAATGGGGCCCTGCAGGCCCCAGGTCAACCCCAGGCAATAGAACTGGGCCTGGCCCAGGTGGGTGGGGCACTCCTTGGAGGCTTAAGCCCGGGTGGGGGGGGCACTTGATTTAGGCTTAAGCCCCTGGCTGTTGTGCGTGTCCTGCGTCCACACTCCCAGTGGTGTTTTGGGAGTGAAGCCCAGGCCAGAAGCAAGTCCAGGCACCACAACAACCCAGGCATGCCTAGGGGGACTTTTGGAGCCCAGGTCAACCCCAGGCAAGCGAATGGGGCCTTGCAGCCTCCAGGTCAAACCCAGGTAAGCGAATGGGGCCTTGCAGCCTCCAGGTCAAACCCAGGTAAGCGAATGGGGCCTTGCAGCCACCAGGTCAACCCCCTGCAAGCCTATGGGGCCCTGCAGGCCCCAGGTCAACCCCAGGCAAGAGACTAGGGCCTGGCCCAGGTGTGGGGGGCACTCCTTGGAGGCTTAAGCCCGGGTGGAGGGGGCACTCCTTGGAGGCTTAAGCCCGGGTGGAGGGGGCACTCCTTGGAGGCTTAAGGCCCTGGTGGTTGTGCGGGTCCTGCGTCCGCACTCCCGGTGGTTTTTTGGGAGTGAAGCCCAGGGCGGAACCAAGTCCGGGCACCAGGACAACGCCAGGCATGCCTAGGGGGATTTTGGAGCCCAGGTCAACCCCAGGCAAGCGAATGGGGCCTTGCAGCCACCAGGTCAACCCCAGGCAAGCGAATGGGGCCTAGCAGGCACCAAGGCAAACCCAGGTAAGCGAGCGGGGCCTTGCAGCCACCAGGTCGACCCCCTGCAAGCCTATGGGGCCCTGCAGCCACCAGGTCAACCCCAGGCAAGTGAATGGGGCCTGGCCCAGGTGTGGGGGGGGCACTCCTTGGAGGCTTAAGCTTGGGTGGGGGGGCACTTGATGGAGGCTTAAGCCCCTGGTGGTTTTGCGGGTCTTGCGTCCGCACTCCCGGTGGTTTTGTGGAAGTGAAGCCCAGGGCGGTACCAAGTCCGGGCACCAGAACCACCCCAGGCATTCCTAGGGGGACTTTTGGAGCCCAGGTCAACCCCAGGCAAGCGAATGGGGCCTTGCAGACACCAGGTCAACCCCAGTTAAGGGAATGGGGCCTTGTAGCCACCAGGTGAACCCTAGGCAAGCGAATGGGGCCTGGCCCAGGTGTGGGGGGCACTTGTTGGAGGCTTGAGCCTGGGTGCGGGGGGCACTTGATGGAGGCTTAAGCCCCTGGCGGTTGTGCTTGTCCTGCTTGCGCTCTCCCAGTGGCTTTTTGGGAGTGAAGCCCAGGGCAGCAGCAAGTCCGGGCACCAGAACAACCCAGGCATGCCTAGGGGGACTTTCGAAGCCCAGGTCAACCCCAGGCAAGCGAATGGGCCTTGCAGCCTCCAGGTCAATCCCAGGTAAGCGAATGGGGCCTTGCAGCCACCAGGTCAACCCCCTGCAAGCCTATGGGGACCTGCAGCCACCAGGTCAACCCCAGGCAAGAGAATGGGGCCTGGCCCAGGTGTGGGGGGAACTCCTTGGAGGCTTAAGCTTGGGTGGGGGGGCACTTGATGGAGGCTTAAGCCCCTGGTGGTTTTTCGGGTCCTGCGTCCGCACTCCCGGTGGTTTTGTGGGAGTGAAGCCCAGGGCGGGACCAAGTCCGGGCACCAGGACAACCCCAGGCATGCCTAGGGGGATTTTGGAGCCCAAGCGAATGGGGTCAACCCCAGGCAAGCGAATGGGGCCTTCCAGCCTCCAGGTCAAACCCAGGTAAGCGAATGGGGCCTTGCAGCCACCAGGTCACCCCCCTGCAAGCCTATGGGGCCCTGCAGGCCCCAGGTCAACCCCAGGCAAGAGAAAGGGGCCTGGCCCAGGTGCAGGGGACACTCCTTGGAGGCTTAAACCCAGGTGGGGGAGGACTTGATGGAGGCTTAAGGCCGTGGCGGTTGTGCGGGTCCTGCATCCGCACTTCCGGTGGTTTTTTGGGAGTGAAGCTCAGAGCGGCAGCATATGCGGGGACCAGGTCAAGCCCAGACATGCCTAGGGGGACTTTTGGAGCCCAGGTCAACCCCAGGCAAGCGAATGGGCCTTGCAGCCACCAGGTCAACCCCAGGTAAGCGAATGGGGCCTTGCAGCCACCCACCAGGTGGGGAACCCACCAGGCAAAGGCGAATGGGGCCTGGCCCAGGTGCGGGGGGCACTCCTTGGAGGCTTGAGCCTGGGTGCGGGGGGCACTTGATGGAGGCTTAAGCCCCTGGCGGTTGTGCGGGTCCTGCGTCCGCACTCCCGGTGGTTTTTTGGGAGTGAAGCCCAGGGCGGCAGCAAGTCCGGGCACCAGGACAACCCCAGGCATGCCTAGGGGGACTTTTGGAGCCCAGGTCAACCCCAGGCAAGCGAATGGGGCCTTGCAGCCTCCAGGTCAAACCCAGGTAAGCGAATGGGGCCTTGCAGCCACCAGGTCAACCCCCTGCAAGCCTATGGGGACCTGGCCACCAGGTCAACCCCAGGCAAGAGAATGGGGCCTGGCTCAGGTGTGGGGGGCACTCCTTGGAGGCTTAAGCTTGGGTGGGGGGGCACTTGATGGAGGCTTAAGCCCCTGGTGGTTGTGCGGGTCCTGCGTCCGCACTCCCGGTGGTTTTTTGGGAGTGAAGCCCAGGGCGGAACCAAGTCCGGGCACCAGGACAACCCCAGGCATGCCTAGGGGGATTTTGGAGCCCAGGTCAACCCCAGGCAAGCGAATGGGGCCTTGCAGCCACCAGGTCAACCCCAGGTAAGCGAATGGGGCCTTGCAGCCACCAGGTCAACCCCAGGTAAGCGAATGGGGCCAGCAGGCACCAGGAAACCCCCAGGCAAGCCTTACCAGGGACCCCCCAAGCCTATGGGGCCCTGCATTCACCAGGTCAACCCCAGGCAAGTGAATGGGGCCTGGCCCAGGTGTGGGGGGGGCACTCCTTGGAGGCTTAAGCTTGGGTGGGGGGGCACTTGATGGAGGCTTAAGCCCTGGTGGTTGTGCGGGTCCTGCGTCCGCACTCCCGGTGGTTTTTTGGGAGTGAAGCCCAGGGCGGAACCAAGTCCGGGCACCAGGACAACGCCAGGCATGCCTAGGGGGATTTTGGAGCCCAGGTCAACCCCAGGCAAGCGAATGGGGCCTTGCAGCCACCAGGTCAACCCCAGGCAAGCGAATGGGGCCTTGCAGGCACCAAGGCAAACCCAGGTAAGCGAGCGGGGCCTTGCAGCCACCAGGTCGACCCCCTGCAAGCCTATGGGACCCTGCAGCCACCAGGTGAACCCCAGGCAATCCCAGCGAATGGGGCCTGGCCCAGGTGCGGGGGGCACTCCTTGGAGGCTTAAGCCTGGGTGGGGGGGCACTTGATGGAGGCTTAAGCCCCTGGCGGTTGTGCGTGTCCTGCGTCCGCACTCCCAGTGGCTTTTTGGGAGTGAAGCCCAGGGCAGAAGCAAGTCCGGGCACCAGAACAACCCAGGCATGCCTAGGGGGACTTTTGGAGCCCAGGTCAACCCCAGGCAAGCGAATGGGGCCTTGCAGCCTCCAGGTCAAACCCAGGTAAGCGAATGGGGCCTTGCAGACTCCAGGTCAAACCCAGGTAAGCGAATGGGGCCTTGCAGCCACCAGGTCAACCCCCTGCAAGCCTATGGGGCCCTGCAGGCCCCAGGTCAACCCCAGGCAAAGAACTGGGGCCTGGCCCAGGTGTGGGGGGCACTCCTTGGAGGCTTAAGCCTGGGTGGGGGGGCACTTGATGGAGGCTTAAGGCCCTGGTGGTTGTGCGGGTCCTGCGTCCGCACTCCCGGTGGTTTTTTGGGAGTGAAGCCCAGGGCGGCACCAAGTCCGGGCACCAGAACAACCCAGGCATGCCTAGGGGGACTTTTGGAGCCCAGGTCAACCCCAGGCAAGCGAATGGGGCCTTGCAGCCTCCAGGTCAATCCCAGGTAAGCACCAGGTCAACCCCCTGCAAGCCTATGGGGACCTGCAGCCACCAGGTCAACCCCAGGCAAGAGAATGGGGCCTGGCCCAGGTGTGGGGGGAACTCCTTGGAGGCTTAAGCTTGGGTGGGGGGGCACTTGATGGAGGCTTAAGCCCCTGGTGGTTTTTCGGGTCCTGCGTCCGCACTCCCGGTGGTTTTGTGGGAGTGAAGCCCAGGGCGGGACCAAGTCCGGGCACCAGGACAACCCCAGGCATGCCTAGGGGGATTTTGGAGCCCCGGTCAACCCCAGGCAAGCGAATGGGGCCTTCCAGCCTCCAGGTCAAACCCAGGTAAGCGAATGGGGCCTTGCAGCCACCAGGTCACGCCCCTGCAAGCCTATGGGGCCCTGCAGGCCCCAGGTCAACCCCAGGCATGAGAAAGGGGCCTGGCCCAGGTGCAGGGGACACTCCTTGGAGGCTTAAACCCAGGTGGGGGAGGACTTGATGGAGGCTTAAGGCCGTGGCGGTTGTGCGGGTCCTGCATCCGCACTTCCGGTGGTTTTTTGGGAGTGAAGCTCAGAGCGGCAGCATATGCGGGGACCAGGTCAAGCCCAGACATGCCTAGGGGGACTTTTGGAGCCCAGGTCAACCCCAGGCAAGCGAATGGGGCCTTGCAGACACCAGGTCAACCCCAGGTAAGCGAATGGGGCCTTGTAGCCACCAGGTGAACCCAAGGCAAGCGAATGGGGCCTGGCCCAGGTGCGGGGGGCACTTGTTGGAGGCTTGAGCCTGGGTGCGGGGGGCACTTGATGGAGGCTTAAGCCCCTGGCGGTTGTGCGGGTCCTGCGTCCGCACTCCCGGTGGCTTTTTGGGAGTGAAGCCCAGGGCGGCAGCAAGTCCGGGCACCAGGACAACCCCAGGCATGCCTAGGGGGACTTTTGGAGCCCAGGTCAACCCCAGGCAAGCGAATGGGGCCTTGCAGCCTCCAGGTCAACCCCAGGCAAGCGAATGGGGCCTTGCAGCCACCAGGTCAAACCCAGGGAAGCAAATGGGGCCCTGCAGGCCCCAGGTCAACCCCAGGCAATAGAACTGGGGCCTGGCCCAGGTGGGTGGGGCAGTCCTTGGAGGCTTAAGCCCGGGTGGGGGGGGCACTTGATTTAGGCTTAAGCCCCTGGCTGTTGTGCGTGTCCTGCGTCCACACTCCCAGTGGTGTTTTGGGAGTGAAGCCCAGGCCAGAAGCAAGTCCAGGCACCAGAACAACCCAGGCATGCCTAGGGGGACTTTTGGAGCCCAGGTCAACCCCAGGCAAGCGAATGGGGCCTTGCAGCCTCCAGGTCAAACCCAGGTAAGCGAATGGGGCCTTGCAGCCTCCAGGTCAAACCCAGGTAAGCGAATGGGGCCTTGCAGCCACCAGGTCAACCCCCTGCAAGCCTATGGGGCCCTGCAGGCCCCAGGTCAACCCCAGGCAAGAGACTAGGGCCTGGCCCAGGTGTGGGGGGCACTCCTTGGAGGCTTAAGCCCGGGTGGAGGGGGCACTCCTTGGAGGCTTAAGGCACTCCCTGGCCCTGGTGGTTGTGCGGGTCCTGCGTCCGCACTCCCGGTGGTTTTTTGGGAGTGAAGCCCAGGGCGGAACCAAGTCCGGGCACCAGGACAACGCCAGGCATGCCTAGGGGGATTTTGGAGCCCAGGTCAACCCCAGGCAAGCGAATGGGGCCTTGCAGCCACCAGGTCAACCCCAGGCAAGCGAATGGGGCCTAAGGCACCAAGGCAAACCCATAAGCGAGGGGCCTTGCAGCCACCAGGTCGACCCCCTGCAAGCCTATGGGGCCCTGCAGCCACCAGGTCAACCCCAGGCAAGTGAATGGGGCCTGGCCCAGGTGTGGGGGGGGCACTCCTTGGAGGCTTAAGCTTGGGTGGGGGGGCACTTGATGGAGGCTTAAGCCCCTGGTGGTTGTGCGGGTCCTGCTTCCGCACTCCCGGTGGTTTTTTGGGAGTGAAGCCCAGGGCAGCACCAAGTCCGGGCACCAGAACAACCCAGGCATGCCTAGGGGGACTTTTGGAGCCCAGGTCAACCCCAGGCAAGCGAATGGGGCCTTGCAGCCTTGCACCAGGTCAACCCCAGGTAAGCGAATGGGGCCTTGCAGCCACCAGGTCAACCCCCTGCAAGCCTATGGGGCCTGCAGCCACCAGGTCAACCCCAGCGAATGGGGCCTGGCCCAGGTGTGGGGGGCACTCCTTGGAGGCTTAAGCCTGGGTGGGGGGGCACTTGATGGAGGCTTAAGCCCCTGGTGGTTTTTCGGGTCCTGCGTCCGCACTCCCGGTGGTTTTGTGGGAGTGAAGCCCAGGGCGGGAGCAAGTCCGGGCACCAGGACAACCCCAGGCATGCCTAG
>NW_028324884.1:0-17537 GCF_052110815.1 Crocodylus siamensis
AGGACAGCTTATAAAGAAAGAAAGAAAAGAAACACATAAATAAATTCCAACATAATAAAAGCTTTGTCTGTGTCTCTGTCTATCCATAATGCTCTGGGCCAACTGCACATGGACTGCCCAGAGGGCAGGTGCCAGTTGGCTGGCCCACAGGGCCTGGGCACAACTGTGCGCCAGGGCTCAGGGGAGTGAGCAAATGTGGTCGAAGGCCAGGGAGCCACCGCACTGCACTTTCCCTTGACAGCAGCCAGCAGGGAGGGGAGCAGGGAGTAGGTAGAGGAGCAGGGAGAGGGGGTTGCAGCAGCCACCACCACCACTGGAAGAGCCATGGGGGACTGGGGCTGGGGCTATGCTGGGCTGTTCCTGACAGGGGGTGGGGGCTGCACTCAGCCCGGCCCAGGTCCTGGGACAATGGGAGTCCAGAGGCTCCTGTAGGGCATGGCCAGGCAGCTTCCGCTGCTATTGGCACCGGGGGGAGCTGACAGAGGGGAGCATGTTTCCCACTGCTCCCTCCGAGTGCCCCAAAACCATGTCCCTGCATGAGCCACTGGGCTCTGATTGCTCCCAGCCCGACCCGGGACACTGGCCAGGCCGGGCCATGGGACACCTGGAGCCCAGTGTCTCCTGCACAGACATGGGTGGGTGAGTCCCACCAATGGGCACCATGGGGGAACTAAGGAGTGGGTGGCACATGCTCCCCCATGCTGCGCCGCACCCCTGGAGGAGCCACCAGGCTTTAGTTGTTGCATGACCTGGCCTGCCCAGGGCATAGTTGAGGGAATGGGGCCCTGGACAGGCTGTGTCCTGGGGCCATGGGAGCCTGGCGGCTCCTCCAGAGGTGGAGGCAGGTGGCTTCCCCTGCTGCACACACTGTGGGGGAGCCAGGGGAGGGGAGCATATCCCACCCCTGAGCTTCCCCGCACCATGCCCCTGCACAAGCCACCAGGCTCTGATTGCCCCCCAGCCCGACAGTTCACAGTGAATGGGGCAGCCGGCCACACCAGGTGTGTGCAGTGTGTGGCTGGGTGTGTGCACATGTGGCTGGGAGCATGCATGTGCGTGGTGTGTGGCCTGTAGCTAGGTGTGTGCATGGGTGTGATGTGTGGCTGGGTGGGTGTGGCATCTGGCTGGGTGTTGCTGGGTGGGTGTGTGCCGGGCGACTGGGTGTGATGAGTGGTGTGTAGCTGGGTGTGTGAGGCAGCTGGCAGTGTGGGTGGGTGTGGTATGTGGCTGGGTGGATGTGGTGTGTGTGGCAGGTGTGTGGTGGGTGATGACTTGTCTGGTGTGGGTCCAAGGTGCGGGGGGGAGTACAGGGGCCGAACACAGAGTGGGGAGTGGGGGGTTGTGCACAGCCAGACAGAGCGGCGGCAGCACAGGGTGGTGGGTGGTAGCACTCTGTCCCCACCCGTCATTCATAATGGACACTTGGCTAGTAAATAAATAAATGGCTTCCTGTAAATGCCAGGGATTGCATTCAGTGTCTCACGTGGTCTTTTTTGGTACTACATTCCTATATTCCAATTTTTAAGATACCACACTAAATCCTTACGTGAACATATGAGGCCAATATCATTTGCATGTGAGCCTGTCTCATTCATGGGTGGTGCTCGGGGGCAGTACGCGAGATGAGACTCATTTCCCACACACTGAAACTCTTCAGTCCAGATTGGCCCTTGTCCTTCTCCAAAGTGAGCTCCTCCTGTGATTGATACAACTGCTCCACATTGTAGCTCATTACAAATCACACTGGCAGCTTTCAGATCAAGGTGGGAATCACTGACTGTAGCCCAAGTGTGTCCAAGTCTTATCTGCAGACGTCCTGAGCAGGCATTGTCACCTGCAATCAGCCGGGGCTGTGTGTCACCTAGAGTCAATCAAGCCATCAGTGAATGGAACACTGAAACCCCTTGCCCTCCATTTCAGCCTTTAGTAAATGCAGATAATTGTTTCAAACCTTTTGCATTCAAAATTGTTTTAAAAATAGGGAATTAACTGTCCATACATACATTAATTATTTTTCTACTTCACAATTATTTAATTTTTAACCAATCACGAGGGATAGGGCACATGACTATTTTATTAAATACTTTGTTTTCTGATTAATTATTCTGATATTGTGTATTACACTGTTACTAATTGTTAACAAAAAGTTGTGTGGTTTCCACTTTCAGCTTTAAATAATCCTACCTGTGATACTCAAGAAAGAATACAGTAAGTAAGTCAGAAGAAGGAATAAGAAAAGCAAAGAGAGGAAGAAAGACAAGTTGTACTAGCTACAAACTGAAAGCTAAGGATCTGTTCTTTCACTCTCTTGCAACATGAATGATTTGTACTTGGGAAAAGTTATGCACACCCTCATTGCCAATTCTAATAGTAATGTGAGCAAAAGAGTTATGGTTTGGAAACACTTCATATTCATTTTGCACAGCTGAAAAAAAACTACTTAAGGCTCCAAGTAAAAAAAAAATTCAGTCTCGGTATTGGGAGGAGCATTCTAACAGCCAGAGTGATTGTGGAGATGAATACCTAGATTGGGAGGTAATTAGATGAGTTATTTGAGTTCAGATAAAGCTCTTGGGAGAAAACGAACATCAGGATGTTGTAGTTGCACCAAGTAACTCTCCACTACTACTACTATGCTTAGTTACCTGCTCGCTCGAGTTCCCCAGGACAGCAATGAGGAAAGCAGACATCGGATTCATGCATTATCGATGTAACGGAATTATACAGAATTCCAGTACAGATTCTCTGATACTACACACTGGGAGCATCTACACGTCATGCTACATCACCACAGTGAAGCTCTAAGTCACCACAGTGACACGTTACACCAATATAGCGACGACGTGCATGTACATATTACTGGCAACTACTTAGCCATAGCTGCACACTCCCTCATTTTAGTGCACCAGAAAGCAAAGTAGCGGCTAAACCTAACCATGCACCACGCGCATGGCACAGTGCAGGTGTTTACTATGCCATAGGGCAACATGTAGATGTGTCCATAATACAATTTAGGTGCTCAGATACAATAGCTTTTTAAATGCAAACAATGTTTCTGATTTGAAATGGAGTCAAAACCTATAAACAGTAAATAGTAAATATGGCATTGGGAGAAGTAATCAAGGGATTCCAAAGACTTGGATGTCGTCATTCTCAGTGAGCATAACAGGTATAGGAGTTGAGGATATTAACTCACTTCCCTGTTGTTTCAGAAGGATGAGACACGTTCTTTTTTCAGTCCCTTTTCTTCCATGGCAATTTCCTGACAGGTGGAAGGATGGCTAACTCCTTACCTGAGCATGTGACTCCAGTGTAGAAAGAAGGAGGGCATGTTGCCACCACAGTGCTGGGAGAGCTCCTGCATTCCATGTTGGTTGTCTCATTGCCATGGCAACGAATTCCTGTAACTATGTACGGCCTGGAATCCTCCACAAAATGGCTGGCGTTGTGGAAACTCATTGCTGATCCACACCCGAGTTCTCTGCAAATTACTGGAAACGCTTTTATAGATACAACAGGAAAACATATTTTCATCAAGTAATTGTCAAATTTTTCTTCCACTCTGCCTGCACATGGACTGCTACCATTCATAAGCTTCACTCCATGGTATCCACCTTCAATTAGAGAAGCAGGACAGAATTAGAGAAGAGCACATTGAGTCATATCCCCTAGCTATTCTTACCCAAGCTCATTAAGCGGTAGATGCCAAACAGAGGTTTAGGCAAGTATCAGTGGCGTATGGCTTTTGTCATTCATTTCTAAATCTGTCTCCTGGATTTTTTAGTGTATTCACTATGTCTAATTTAGTTCTGCTAATTTACTCAGTTACTTCTTCCTGCTTTCTGTGGCACATACGAAGGAAGCGCAAAATATGGAAACAGCGGTCTCTAATGCTTTGCACAGCTCAACACTGAAGTTGCAAGAAGGGACAGGTTCTCTCCCCTGTTTGTTTCATCAGCCATGAAGCCTGAACTGTGCATTCAGAGCCAGCCAGGTATCGGCTCCTATTAAACTCTGGGAGGCGTGCTGAGGGAGATGGGCGCACAGGCGGTCTTCTCTTCCATCCTGCCAGTGAGCGGTCGAGGCAGACGTCACGAGATGTGCATAGCGGAGACCAACTGGAGGCTACAGGAATGGTGCTTCGAGGCGGGCTTTGGCTTCCTCAGCCATGACCGGCACATCGTGATGAGAGACATGCTGGGATGGGATGGGCTCCACCTTTCCCCTAAAGGTAAGCGTGTGTTCTCTTCCAGGTTGGTGAACCTCCTTCGGCGGGCTTTAAACTAGGCTCGTCGGGGGAGGGGGAAGATGAGGGCGGAGGAGACGATGAACTACCAGGCCCAGCAACAGCCAGCGAGCCCAGACCAATGGTCAAAAGGGAGAAACAGGTAAGCGATGGGGGACGGGGCATTGCTGAGACTAGGGGGTCAGTGAGCACAACCGTTGGAGGCCTCAAATGCCTCTACACGAATGCTCGAAGTATGGGGAAGAAGCAGGAGGAACTCGCCCTCCTCCTAGCTGTCACCAGCCCTGACATAGTAGGGATCACAGAAACGTGGTGGGACTCATCGCATGACTGGGCGGTGAGTGTCAAGGGCTATAGGCTATACAGGAAGGACAGGATAGGAAGGAAAGGTGGAGGAGTAGCACTCTACATCAAGGAGGAATATACTTCCTCGTTAATTAGCAAGGGGGTAGAGGGGGGGCACTCCTGAGGTGCTCTGGGTTAGAGTAAAAGGCAGTCCAGGGGAGAGAGACTTAACGGTGGGAGTCTACTATAGACCTCCCAACCAGGGAGAAGAGCTCGACCAGGAATTCTTAGGTCAGCTCACAGAGGCAGTGAGGGCTAAGGATGTGGTCATCATGGGGGACCTGAACTTCCCAGATATCTGCTGGGAGGAGCAGACAGCCAAGTCTGATCGCTCACGTCGGTTCTTAGCCAGAGTGCAGGACCTCCATCTAACCCAGGAGGTGCACAGTCCCACCAGGGGAGACGCCTTGTTGGACCTGGTGCTGGCCACGGGTGATGACCTGGTGAGGCGGCTGCGGGTGATGGGCCACCTGGGAGACAGTGATCATCGCTTGCTGGAATTCACCATCCAGCGTAAGGTGGCAAAGGGCTGCAGCAAGGCAACAGCCCTAGACTTTAGGAGGGCTGACTTCAACAAGCTAAGGAGGATCGTTGGGGAAGCACTGAGGACCCAGAGGGGAAGGGAATCAGATGTCGAAGGGGAGTGGTTGCTCCTTAAGGAGATGATCCTCCATGCCCTCCTCTGAACTCTTTCCATATTGTCCACGTCCCTCTTGAAGTGTGGCGCCCAGAACTGGACGCGGTACTCCAGCTGCAGCCTGACCAGTGCCGCATAGAGGGGGAGGATCACCTCCCTGGACCTGCTCGAGATGCATCTGTGGATGCATGACAGGGTACGGTTGGCCTTCTTGACTGCCTCCCCACACTGCTGGCCCATGTTCATCGTGGAGTCAATGACGACTCCAAGATCCTTTTCCGTCTCCGTGCTGGCAAGAGGGGAGTTCCCCAACCTGTAAGTGTGGTGCCGGTTCTTCCTCTCCCATGTGCAACACCTTGCACTTATCAGTGCTAAACCCCATCCCTATTCTCATCCGCCCCACCGTTGCAACCTGTCAAAGGTCAGCTTGTAGCCTATTGCACCCTTCTTGTGCACCCACATCCCCCCACATCTTAGTGTCATCAGCAAACTTGAACAGGGTGCTTTCTACCCCCTCATCCAAGTCACTGATGAAGATGTTGAACAGTGCGGGCCCGAGGACCGAGCCCTGCGGAACCCCACTGCCCACATCCTTCCAGGTCGAGAAGAACCCATCCACTACCACCCTCTGGGTGCGGCCCTCCAACCAGCTGGCGACCCATTTGACCGTGTGGGCATCGACACCACAGTCTCCCAGCTTTTTGATGAGGACAGGGTGAGAGACAGTGGGTCAGCAGGGCAGGCCTTATGAGGAGAGGCTACGGGACCTGAACCTGTTTAGCCTCCACAAGAGAAGGTTAAGGGGGGACCTTGTGGCTTGCTACAAACTGGTCAGGGGGGATCAGCAGGTATTGGGGGAGTCCCTGTTCCCCCGTGCGCTGCCAGGAGTGACCAGGAATAACGGTCACAAACTGGCGGAGGGTAAGTTTAGATTAGATATTAGGAGGCGCTACTTCACAGTCAGGGCGGCTAGGGCCTGGAACCAGCTTCCAGGGGAAGTGGTGCAGGCTCCTAGCCTGGGGATTTTTTAAAAGGAAGTTAGATGAGCACCTTGCCGGGGTCATCTGACCCTGGTGCTCTTTCCTGCTAAGGCAGGGGGTCGGACTAGATGATCTACCTAGGTCCCTTCCGACTCTAGCTACTATGAAACTATGAAACTAGTTTCTGCTAATGCTGCCGGTTACCTTAGCAGTACAAACACATTTTCACAGCTATCTAGGTTACAAGGCAGTCAGAGAACGAGATGACCTTTTCATACATTTCATGAACCACACAGTCACCAAGCACATTTACAAATTTTTGGCTGAGCCACTACATCTTGCTTTTAATAGTCAAATGAGCAAAACAGATGGAGAACAGAGCAGAAATTCCTACCCCACTGGGGCAATGGGCCAGGTTAGGACCCACAGCCCTTTCCATTACAAAGCAACAGCCACCTCACTGTAGCATCTCTTCTTCATGGCCCATGCATCTCTTCCTCTTGGCTGCACAGATTCAAGAGGTGGGCTGGAGAGGCCTAATCTACTCTCCGTGCTCCTCAGGTCTGGAGTATATTCAAGGTCATTCATATTAAAACTAGCCTGTACAAAGTTGAGGTAAATGGTGCCCCTACCTGAAGCTTGGAAAGAAGCCATAAAATAATAATAATAACAACAATAATTAATAATGATAATAATTGGATGTAAACAATGTCTGTTATTTCTATCATTGGTACTATCAGCAACTCCACACTCAAACATTTCACATTTTCACTAGAATCTATGTATAAGAGGGGAAACAATTATTTAGGGATTCCACAGTATCCATTAGATTCCCTTCAGACCAATATCTTCTGAACTGCAAGACTACATGTTAAAGGGCAACTGCTGAAATGACCACTAACTCCTTCAAATAATGGTTCTCTTTCTATTATAAGAAAAGGGGATTCAAGACAAGACCTTGGACTGTCCATAAGAAAAAGCTTTGTTGAGAGAGAGTTAGGGTTTCCTGGTGGTACCAGGGGAGTATTCAGAATGCTGAATTAAGCCAAACTCCTCCCAAAACCTGGGAAATTTAAGTCAAGATATATGCCTCCATAGCCTTAGATCTTTCCTCTTTGCCTGATATCCCAGTAAGCCCAAACTACACATACAGTCATTCTGCCTTTCAGCTGCACTGGACTGGACCTCATTACAACTACCTTACTGTACATGCCAGCAGTTTGAGGCTGGCAAAGCTAAGCAAACTCTGGTGTGCATCCACCGATGCATCTGAAGCAAAACCAGGGAAGTCATCTAGGGCTATGTGAAGCTTTGGGTGGTGATTTGATTCAGAGGAGATTCAGCTCGATCCAGTGGCTGAATCTCTGAATCCAAATCCAATCAGGGGACCAATTAAAAGGTCTGAATCGATTCAAAGCTCTCTGAATCGCTGGAAAATATTCAGAGAGCTTTGATGATTTGGAGAGTCCCCAGTGGCTGCAGCAGGGACCTGCAGCCAGACTATGAGCTGGGAAGTACTAGGGGTAAGGGAGTGCTGGCTGGGGGCTGGGGGTGGGCACCATGGGGGGACTTGTGCCAGCCCTGAGCCTCTGCCTGCTGCCCCAGCCCCTCCAACCCTCCCCGCGAACTCCCCCAGCACTCCCATTGCTTTCCCACATCCCCCAGCTCCCAGTACTTAAAAAAGCCCCACTCATCAGGTACTGCCAGGTTGGAGGGCAATCCCTTCTGGCCCACACTGCACCACGCCGCTGCATGGGGGCGCTCTGTACTAGCCGCGTGTCCCCCGCACCCTCGGTCCCGCAGTCCCCTCCACAGGAGACCTGCCTGGGGCCACATCCAGCCCTTTAAGGAAAGAAAAACCAAAAGCCCTGGGGGCTCACCACTCTTGCAGCAGCCTCAGGGCTTCAGGGGGCAAGAGCGGTGAATCGGGGGGCAGGGAGGTCTGTTTTTTTTTTTTGAAACAGCCACAACCATGATGGGCATGGCAGCTGTGGGGGGGGGGCTGTGGAGCAGCAGGGGGCAGGGAGCTCATGCAGAGCCCCCCATGCAGCATGGGGCAGGGGAGGAAGGCAGGGATTGCCCCCCTACCTAGCACCAACTGTTGAGTTGGGGGAGGGGTTTCCTCAGGTGCTTGGAGCTGAGGTGGGTGGGGCAGTCATTGCCATACTGTGGGGGATAGGCCTGGCTGATTTGGCCAAATCGATTTGGGACACTAATTCAAATCACTGAATTAAATCACTGTCCTCAGAATCAGGCCAGATCCAAATCCAAAGTGAATACTAGCCACTTTGCATAGGCCTAAAGTCATCCTCCCAATTTACTCAGCTCTGGTGAGACCGCAGCTGGAGTAGTGCATCCAGTATTGGGTCCCCCCACTTCAGGAAGGATGTGGAGAAGCTTGAGAGAATCCAGAGGAGAGCCATTGATATGATCCAAGGCCCAGAGGGAAGGCCATACGAGGAGAGGCTGAGGGACTTGGGACTCTTCAGTCTGGAAATGAGAAGGCTTAGTGGGGGACTTGGTAGCAGCCTACAGTTACATAATAGGGGTACATCAAGACATAGGACAACACCTGTTTACCAGAGCTCCCCAAGGGATAACAAGGTCTAATGGGCATAAAGTCCAGGAAAGCCAATTTCGACTAGACATAAGAAAAAAGTTCTTTACAGTGTTTGTGTTCAGGGTCTGGAACAAACTCCCCCAACAGTGGTGCAAGCACCTACCCTGGACTCCTTCAACAAACAGGTGGATTTATTTCTTGCTGGGGTCACTTGATCCCAGCTGATGTCTCGCCCATAGTCGGGGGGGCTGGAGCTGATGATCTCATGAGGTCCCTTCCAGCCAATAATGTCTAATAAATCTATGAAACTACTAATAGTTTGTCCCACACTATCATGGGATTCTCTGGTGTGGGACCTCCAGCTATCCCACAGTACAATTTTTGGCCCCAAACCTGGCTCCTCTTTAATTCTTATCTCATCACACTGGTCCTGACCACAGCATTTGACTACCCATAGAGAGCCAATCCCATTGCCATCTGGGTCAAGAAGAAGAATCAGTGGGTACTCTAGTCAAGCCACTGAAACAAGATGACATATCACTGGATTCCCAAGGAAATGGCAACCTGGGTTTATAACCATGACTGAACCCAGCTGTGTTCCAAGTGCAAGGTACTGAGACAGCAGTTCACAAAGGCACAGGACAGCAACTGCGTATCAGCACATGCAAGCTCACACGCACCTGATACAATACATCCTCCCACATCTTTGCAGTAAGTGACATGGTGGGCCCAGTGGCCCCTGGAATCATCCAACAGCATAGTAAGGACTCGAATCCAGCTGTGGTTGAAGATACGCAGCCCTCCCAGGCCAGCACAGCAATCCAGGTAAGGAGCCAGATCAGGAACTCTCAGCCCATTCTTCTATGGCTCATCATCAGCCACAAGAGCCACAGTTTCTGAAGTGGACCCACCCCCAATTTACAGATCAGTTTAAATTATCTTTTTTTCTTGCCCCCCTGCCACCATCCCCCTTCCTGCCGCAACCCGAGAAAGCAGTAGGATTGACCTAGGCAGTCCTGGTAAACAACAAATTAGTGATCCATATAGGTACCTTACTACAGGCATAGTGAATGAGTTGAGCAAGCAAGAGAGCAAGGGAATGAGAAACAAAGCAGGTTTTAAAGCTTCACGTCTGCCACTTGGACAATCAGAGGACACTACCATGGCAATTCAGGTTCCCCTCTAAGCAGCCACAGTTCAAGGCTGTATTGTTCCAGACTACTTTAAATGATTCTTAGTCATACTGTCCCAGGCTCTAAATACTGAATTTGCCTCCAACAGTCAGTTCATACTTCCTCTGGTGCCCCATCATGGCAAACTCAATTCATGCAGTCATGGGTTTTTTCACTATGGGGAAAAGATGGGGCACAGGGTGGGCTGGGGCCCTGAGTCTATGCAGGTGTCCCAGCCGCCAGCAGGAGGATTCAGGATAGAGCGAGTTGTCAGGGGTAAAAAGGTAAGAAAGGTTTATTGCCTTAACAAACACACAACTATGCATAATATAACAAGACAACAATGACAGACAATAATAATTTGAGTCAGCATCTTATAGGCAGTCCCCTCTGATGCCTGATGTATAACAAGTTGCTCTTCTATAAAGCTCAGAGAAGTCGGGCGTCCCCGATCTGTGCTCTCCAAGGGGTACTGAGAAGGACACTGGTATTCAGTCCTCGAGCTCCTGGAGATCCACAGGCCCCCCGAATCCAGGTCAGCAGCTAATTTCTGAATTAGTAGCTTCTCTTACTATGCTGCATCTCCCTTCTGATGATTTCCACATGTGCTACCCAATTTTTAACTTCTGAGCTATACTGTGAACTCACAGCCACTCCCAACAAACTCTCCTTATGACTGACCAATAGCAGTACAAACCTTTGCATTTTTCTGATAAGGTTAGTTTTAACCATGCCACTAAATAGAAGGCCTTACTCCTTTCAAGGCCTCACTAATCTTTAACTTTAATTAAGATCTTACTTGCAACATACAGCTCACAATACATGAATAAACAACAAGAAACACCTGGTCTAATCCTCACAGAGCATTCAACAAGCACCTTTAGTGTACGGACATAATGTTCGGCCATCACAGCAGGGGGTCAGGGAGTTGCAGGTGGCGGCAGCTGGTACGGTGGTGGTCTCCTCACAGAAGCAGTCTACCAGCCCCTCAAAGCTTCTGCTCTTGGAGAAGGCAGGTAAGCAGCAGGAGGGGATGCTTGCTCCCTCTGCATTCTCAAGCAACACATTTTCAGCAGTTCTTTAGCAGTTCAGCAAGTCCTTGTCTGAAGCCTTTGTGATTTTTTGGCTAACAGTTAAGCTAGAGACAGATCAATAGCATCTCTTATCTTGTCTGAGTCGCAAAAGACAGAGGGGTCATACTGGGTATTGAGGTACACCATTAGGAATTCCCTAACATTCCAGGGAAGAGTCAGATGTACTGGTGGCCCGCTGCAGCTTGCCTGCCCTCTCCAAGAGTCAAAGTCATCAGGGACTGCCTTCCTTTTGCAGCAACAGTCAAGAAAAACCTGCTGAACTATGTCATAGAGTCTTAGAGAATTCGGGTTCAAAGGGACACCCACAGGTATTCTAGTCCAACCACTGCCTGAGGCAGAATCTCCCCTATCTATACTATCCTATACAAATCCATAACATAACCCAGGGGCACTCAAAATACAGTCCATGGACTGGACCCAGTTTCATCCAGCTGGCAGATGCCCACTATCCCTTGGAAGTCCATTCACCAGAGACTTCTTCATGGAAAGGGTGGATAATACTTGGAATGGCCTTCCAAGGGAGATGGTGCTCTCCCCTATCTTGGGGGTTTTTAAGAGAAAGCTGGATAGACATCTGGCTGGGGTCATGTGACCCCAGCACTCTTTCCTGTCAACGCGGGGGGTCAGAGTCAATGATCTGTTGAGGTCCCTTCTGACTCTAGCATCTATGAATCTATGCATCTAACTGTACCCCACACAGCCCTTACACCCACAAGGGTGGGAGCAAGGTGCCTATATATACACACATACCTCTCCCACCCGCCACCCCCAACATACCCTATTGCGCTTCCCTCCCACCTCATGTGTGGAAGGGTATGGCTCAGCCAGCACACAGTTTCTGGCTGGGGCTGCTGCTGCCACTGATGCAGCCACTGGGGGACCTGATTGACTTCCCCAGCATCCCATTCAGGTAAAGTGGGACCATGTTAAAAGTTTGCTGAAGTTCAGATTCACTATATCCACAGCATTCCCTTCACCCACCCAAGTAGTTACTTTCCTTGCCGCTTCTGATCAGCCTTTTGGTTGACTATAGGTTCTGTAAGGCTAAAGCCCCCGATGGGATAATGTCTTCACTTCTCCTTCAATGGGTCTCCCAGCCCCACTTTCTCCCTCTCCCTCCTCCTCCTCCTCCTCCCCCTCCCCTTCCCCTTCTCTCTCCCTCTCGCTCCATCTGCACTTGCTTAACTAGGTAAGTCTTCTGTTCTTCTGGGCTGCGTACCTCTCCCAGTGCTGTTCTCAGCCTCTGCTGCTCTGGGCTTCCTCCAAACCCCACCCACGCTCTTCCTAGTAAAGGTCTCCTGCTGTACTCCTGGCAGACTGGCATTAGGAGAGGAGTTATTGTCCGCTTCAGGCTTCCCGATGCTTGGCTCTGCTCTGGGCTGCCCCTCTTCGGGTCCGGAAATATGCAGCAAGGTGTGGTGCACATCACTCTGGACCCAGCATTCACTCTGCATGTGGATTTCCCCGCCATTCGTGGTCTGCATCTCTTTTAAGATAAACACTGGAGAAGGGTTTGGGTTTTTTTCAGGAAGCTTCTTCCCTCAGTTTCTCTCCTCTTGACATTTTCCTACTTCAGATGCTTCCCAATGGCCTTCCTTCGGATATGCTCTGTCAATTTCCCACATACTGAGGGGAGACTAACCATTGTGTAGTTCCCTGGGTCCTCCTTTTGGCCTTTTTAAAAAAATGGACACCATACTGGCTTTTTTGTGTGTGTGTGTGAATATTGAGGGAAAGTAGCTATCAAGTAGCCTTACCTTCTCTGTGTCTACCATTAAGAGCTCCCCCTGGCTAGTTAACAGTAGACTCACCACTTCCTTGATGATTCTTTTTTGGCCAACACACTTACAGAATCTCTTCTTCCTGTCTTTACCTCCTTTGTCATGTGTGACTCATTCCTTATCTTTGCATTCCTGATTTTGTCCCATCATGCCTTTGCAATATCCTGGTAGGCTTCCTTGGTGACCTGCATTTCTCCATTGCCTGTATGCTTTCAATTTGCATTTGAGGCATCCTAGGATCTCCTTACGCAGTCACATTGGTCTCCTGACAGTCTTTGTGTGCTTTCAGTCAGTTCATCATCTATACTCCTCATACTTCTCACAGTTATAGAAATACATTTGATGCATCTTGGATTTTGACCTACATGCTTCACTTGTGATTTGTAGCTCGTTAGCCCTTTGCCAGACTTGATTCGATTCTTCTGTTCCATTCTGCTCTGGTCTCTTTACATCAAGCACCAGTGTACATGTGCCACCTCCACTTTGGGGTCAGGTGGAGCAAGGTAACACAGGCCAGGGTTCCAGCACCTTGTGCTTGTAGACCCGGGGCACCAGAAGTCCCAATGCAAAAGACTACACACTACAGACCTCCCCTACCACCTTCAATTTGCCCACTGTGTTTCATTAGCCCCCCACAGGGCATAGGGGCCCTGTCTGTACTCCAGTACTATACAACGTAGTTGTTTCCCTAATGGCTTCCTGATTACAATCCCCACTCCCCCAGGTCTGTAGGGAGCACAGGAGAGAGACAATTTACCATACTGAGAGTCTACAGAGTGAATAAGCCTGCCCACTAGCTGGATGGCCTGAGAAGTTGCAACTTTGCTGTGGAGTTCTTCATGCTATCAAGGCAACAACCAGGAAAACTATGAACTCCTCTACATCCTCCTGTATTGTTAGGCCAAACACCTGAAAATGGTGGCAATGACACCTTATAACTAGATGACAGGCCAAGGATATAGTCAGAGCCTGGTGCATAAAAACCTTCCAAACAAAGGAAGACACATGCCTGCACAAAAATGGATATTTTGGTTTCTATACTATAATACGGCTGCTCCTGCACTATGGAGGCCAGGCAATGGAGGTAGAAACAGACAGTGTACCACCACCCGTGCTTGGCCATGCGCAGGAACAGGATCAAAATAGTGTGGTGCACCATGATGTGGCTCGCCAAGCAGCATGCAAATGCCAAAGAGTGGCCACTGTGTCACACACAGAGCAAACATTCAGGATGTCCATGAGCACCAAGCAGGAATTCATGGATCACCTTGTGTCTAACTTAAACCTGCAGACAGGACTGATGAATACCCAGGAGCATGAGTTCCCTTGATAATGTGCTCTTGGTGCTCTATTTATCACCCAGCAATTCATCCAGTAAGTGCCTCGTAGCCTCTGGGCACACATGTCACGGCCCCTGGGCAGACATGTTCCTTGTCATGGGGCTGCAATGTCTAAGAGGGCCCATACAGATGCTGCAAAACTCATGCACCCGCAGGTCTCAAACATGCATCTATCCCCACTTACAGGTGACCCATCTCCATTTACGAAGTCACAACTCTGGTTCTTGCAGGAGCTGGGAGGCCACTCCACCTCCTGTGGTAGGGGCAGGACCTTAGACTAAGATGCCTCCTTGCCCATGCTTTTACTTGTTCCACACTAAAGAAGAGCTACTTACCTTTGCCCAACTGTCATATACTTAGGAACAAAAGACTCGGGGAGAGTGACACCAGTCGGTAGCAAGGCCTAGAAGGCTGTACTCCCTTGCAGCCTCACGCTACCCCTCAAAAATCCTTTTTGTCATTTTGGACCAATCACGTTATATTTTATCCATTTTATCCTTTCTTTCTTACATGTAATGTGTCAGACTATTGATGTGGAAATCAAACTGCAACTTTATCTTTATTTCTATCTTTCCTGAACAAACAGGATGTATCCTCCAATCTCTGTTTTCCAGTCATGATGCTTATTTTATGACAAGTCTATTAACTCCACATTTATCATTTATATCCTGTATCACAGTGTATCCAGTTTCCCAGGTTCCTAGTATTTGTATACTAAGATTTCCATTGTTTCTTTCTTTCTTAGTTTAGCTACGGATTGCTACTTTCAGCTCCAGAGGGAACAGAAATTAACCTCAGATAGGTGTACCTGTTAATTCAGTATATTCCAGTTTTCAGAGAACTGCGTATAAACATTTTAAACTCCCTATTTCTAGCTTTCAAAATTTGAATGTGTTGATCTCAACAATCTGGATTTCCAACACACACATACCTACCCTTGTTAATGCTATTTAATATTTAACTAATTCACAGGAAAGGCAGACAATCTCTTCTTGCAGTGGTGATTTTCCTGCATGGGGTTGATGAATTCTTACCTCCACAGGTTATTCCAGCAAAAACAGAAGAGGAACATGTTGATTCTGGATACAGATCTGATATTTTGCACTGTTCAAGTGCTGTCTCATTACCATGACAAACATCTCCTACCACCAAGTATGGTTTGAAATCTTCTTTGAAGTGTGAAGCATCATGGAGACTCACTGGAGGTCCACAGCCCACCTGTCTGCAGATTACTCTAGCATGGCTCCATTGAGAGGCTGTATAACACAGCTTCATCCACTGACCATTATACTTCACTTCCACTATCCCAGAACAGCGGTTTTTTCCATGGCTCAGCTTCAGCTCATTAATTGCACCTTCAAAGAGAGAATCAGAACAGAATAATTAATACAGAGTCATCACAAGCAGGTCCAGGGAGGTGATCCTTCCCCTCTATGCAGCACTGGTCAGGCCGCAGTTGGAGTACTGCATACATTTCTGGGTGCTGCATTTCGAGAGCAATCTGGCTAAACTTGAGAGGGGCCAGAGGAGGGTCACTTGCATGGTCAGAGGGCAGCAGCCCAGGCCTATGAATATAGACTAAATGGCCTGAATCTATTCAGCCTCCACAAGAGAAGACTGAGAGAGGTTCTGGTGGTCATCTATAAACTCATCAAGGGGGACCAGTGGAAAATAGGTGAGGCTCTGTTCCCCTGCAACCCCTGAGATAACAAGGAATAATGACAACAGTTTGATTGAGAGCAGGTTAAGGCTTGATATCAGGAAGCATTACTTTACGGTTACAGCTGGTAGGCTCTGGAATGGACTCCCAAGGGAGGTGGTGCTCTCCCCTACCTCGGGGCTCTTCCAGAGCAGGTTGGATAGATATCCTGCTGGGGTATGATGATCGCAGCACTCATTCCTGCCCAGGGCAGGGGGCTGGACTTGATGATCTGTTCAAGTCCCTTCTGCCCCTAGAAACTATGTTTAATTAAAGAACAGACAGTGACAGCCCTACAGCTATTGTTAACAGAGCTGGTCAAATAGCTTGTCACTTGTGGTACTAGGCAAATGTCAGTTGTTTATAGCTTTGTGACACACTTGCAAATGCAATTAATTGGAAAGCAAGTATTCTTGGTGTAAGGATATGTCATTTTAAAATCGACTTAAAGGATGTGTTTGTGGCACCACATACTGCATGGCCACAGCTGTCTGAACTGCGCCATAGGGCATGCCCCCACATACAAGGGCTTGTGCTTGCAGTGGCGGAAAGAGGAGTGGCACAAATTTGTGCTGCCCCTTTTGGCTCTGCAGACATGCTCGAATGTGTGTTTTGGTATGGGGCAAAATGCCCCGCTTTAACGAAACTGGCGTTTCCTTGCTTCTCCCAGCTTCTGGCATGCTGGAGGAGAGAGGCAGAACCAGAGGAGGAGAGATGCTCTGGCTGGCAGCCACAGCATCTCCCTGGACGATCAAGCCTCCATGTCTGCCAGTTCACACTCTTGGGCTCTGCACCACAACACTTTGTTCTGCTACACTTTTTTTTTTACTACTGGGATTTTCTGGTAGCAAAATTTGCCCCCAGGCTACAAATCTGAAGCACAGGTTATATTTTAGGGTGCCAGGCATGCAGTTTCTAGTGCCACAAGGAGGTCTGTGGCACCACACGCTGCACGTGTCTGCATGTCAGGAGCCAGCCCCAGAACTGCCAGTATGCTTCTGTAGCCATCATCTTCCAGTGTGCATCTACATGTGCTATTAATTTGATATCGGCTTACTGCACAATAAAATACCATGCAGTAATCCTTTCTGGGAGGACATCTACACATGCTCCCTCCTGAGAGCAGATTTGCTCAGCCCTGCTCTGACCCCCTGCAACAGCCAGGGGGAGTTCCAGGCTCCCCTCACTACTAGCCTGGGGGCTGGCAAGGGGCATAGACCAATCCCAGTGGCCAAAGGGGCCAAGAGAGCTTTGCTGTCTGGAATGGTTTAGACAGGGATGTTTAGGAGGGATGGCTTAGGCAGGGCTTCGGACTGGGTGACTTCCTAAGATCCCTCCAGTCCTACTTTGCTATGATTCTGTCATTGTACCTGCCTACTGCGATTCCAGTCCCACAGTGCCACAAGCTATAGCAAGTGCCCAGAATGCAAAGAGCCCAATGCCTGCAGCACTGGGAGTGCCAGAAGCCAGCAGTAGGGGCTGGGAGGGGAGCAGAAGCAGCCTGGGTGCAGGGAAACAATCAGAAGCAGGGGGAAATGGGATAGTGTTTCACTGTGAGATGCCTGGAGGATAAACCTACTGTCTAGATGTAAGACAGAATGAAATATCAGGCTACACAGTAGTATGTGCTCCCTCCAGAACATTTTTGTCCCATGAGTATCTTTATACACTCGAATCTTTATA
>NW_028324885.1:0-17473 GCF_052110815.1 Crocodylus siamensis
TAATGTGGCCTTGCAGCCACCAGGTGAACCCCAGGCAACTGAATGGGGCTTTGCAGCCACCAGGTGAACCCCAGGTAAGTGAATGGAGTCTTGTAGAAACCAGGTGAAACCCAGGCAAGCGAATGGGGCCTTGCAGCCACCAGGTCAACCCCAGTCAAGCGAATGGGGCCTTGCAGCCACCAGGTCAACCCTAAGTAATTGAATGGGGCCAAGCAGCCGCCAGGTCAACCCCATTTAAAGGGAATGGGGCCTTGCAGCCACCAGGTGAACCCCAGGCAACTGAATGGGGCTTTGCAGCCACCAGGTGAACCCCAGGTAAGGGAATGGAGCCTTGTAGACACCAGGTGAAACCCAGGCAAGCGAATGGGCCCAGCAGAAACTAAGTCAACCCAATGCAAGCGAATGCGGCTTGGAGACACTGGGTCTACCCCAGGTAAGTGAATGGGGCCTTGCAGCCACCAGGTCAACCCCAGGCAAGTGAATGGGGCCTTGGAGCCATCAGGTGGACCCCAGGTAAGCTGAATGGAGCCTTGTAGACACCAGGTGAAACCCAGGCAAGCGAATGGGCCCAGCAGAAACTAGAGTCAACCCAATTCAAGCGAATGGGGCTTGGAGACCTGGGTCTACCCCAGGTAAGTGAATGGGGCCTTGCAGCCACCAGGTCAACCCAATGCAAGTGAATGTGGCCTTGCAGCCACCAGGGCAACCCCAGGCAAGTGAATGGGGCCTTACAGCCACCAGGTGTAACCCAGGCAAGCCTCTGGGGCCTCGCAGGAACCAGATCAACCCAATGCAAGCAAATGGGGCCTTGGAGACACCAGGTCAACCCCAGGCAAGAGAATGGGGCTGCCAGCCACCAGGTCAACCCTAAGTAATCGAATGGGGCCTTTCAGCCACCAGGTCAACCCCATTTAGAGGGAATGGGGCCTTGCAGCCACCAGGTCAACCCCATTTAAGCGAATCGGGCCTTGCACCCACCAGGTCAACCCCAAGCAAGCCTGCGGGGCCTTGAAGACACCAGGTCAACCCAATGTAAGCGAATGGGGCCTTGCAGCCACCAGGTCAACCCCAAGCAAGTGAATGGGGCCTTGCAGCTGCCAGGTCAATCTCCTGCAAGCCTATAGGGCCCTACATCCACCAGCTCAACCCCAGTCATGCCTAATGGGACTTTTGGAACCCACGTCAACCCATGGCAAGCGAATGGGGCCTTGCAGTTACCAGGTCAACCCCAGGCAAGTGAATGGGGCCTTGCAGCCACCAGGTGAACCCCAGGTAAGTGAATGGGGCCTTGGAGCCATCAGGTGGACCCCAGGTAAGCGAATGGAGCCTTGTAGACACCAGGTGAAACCCAGGCAAGCGAATGGGCCCAGCAGAAACTAAGTCAACCCAATCCAAGCGAATGGGGCTTGGAGAACTGGGTCTACCCCAGGTAAGTGAAAGGGGCCTTGCAGCCACCAGGTCAACCCAATGCAAGTGAATGTGGCCTTGCAGCCACCAGGTCAACCCCAGGCGAGTGAATGGGGCCTTACAGCCAGCAGGTGTAACCCAGGCAAGCCTCTGGGGCCTCGCAGGAACCAGATGAACCCAATGCAAGCAAATGGGGCCTTGGAGACACCAGGTCAACCCCAGGCAAGAGAATGGGGCTGCCAGCCACCAGGTCAACCCTAAGTAATCGAATGGGGCCTTTCAGCCACCAGGTCAACCCCATTTAGAGGGAATGGGGCCTTGCAGCCACCAGGTCAACCCCATTTAAGCGAATCGGGCCTTGCACCCACCAGGTCAACCCTAAGCAAGCCTGCGGGGCCTTGCAGACACCAGGTCAACCCAATGTAAGCGAATGGGGCCTTGCAGCCACCAGGTCAACCCCAAGCGAGTGAATGGGGCCTTGAAGCCGCCAGGTCAAACTCCTGCAAGCCTATAGGGCCCTACATCCACCAGCTCAACCCCAGGCATGCCTAACGGGACTTTCGGAACCCACGTCAACCCATGGCAAGCGAGTGGAGTCTGGTAGACTCCAGGTGAAACCCAGGCAAGCAAATGGGCCCAGCAGAAACTAGGTCAACCCAATGCAAGCGAATGGGGTTAGGAGCCACTGGGTCTACCCCAGGTAAGCGAATGGCGCCTTGCACCCACCAAGTCAACCCAATGCAAGTGAATGTGGCCTTGCAGCCACCAGGTCAACCCCAGGCAAGTGAATGGTGCCTTACAGCCAGCAGGTGTAACCCAGGCCAGCCTACGGGGCCTTGGAGACACCAGGTCAACCCAATGGAAGTGAATGGGGCCTTGCAGCAACCAGGTCAACCCTAAGTAATCGAATGGAGCCTTGCAGCCGCCAGGTCAACCCCAGGCAACTTAACGGGGCTTTGCAGCCAACAGGTGAACCCCAGGTAAGTGAATGGAGCCTTCTAGACACCAGGTGAAACCCAGGCAAGCGGATGGGGCCTTGCAGCCTCCAGGTGAACCCCAGCCAACTGAATGGGGCTTTGCAGCCACCAGTAGAACCCCAGGTAAGTGAATGGAGCCTTGAAGACACCAGGTGAAACCCAGGCAAGCGAATGGGGCCTTGCAGCCACCAGGTCAAACCCAGGCAATCTAATGGGGCCTTGCAGCCACCAAGTCAACACCCTGCAAGCCTATGGGGACCTGCAGCCACAAGGTGAACCCCAGGTAAGTGAAAGGGGCCTTGCAGCCACCAGGTCAACCCCAGGTAAGCGAATGAGGCCTTGCAGACACCAGGTCAACCCAGTGGAAGTTCATGGGGCCTTCCAGCCACCAGGTGTAACTCACGCCAGCCTACGGGGCCTTGGAGACACCAGGTCAACCCCATGGAAGCGAATGGGGCCTTCCAGTCACCAGGTCAACCCTAAGTAATTGAATGGGGCCTTGCAGTTGCCAGGTCAACCCCATTTAAAGGGAATGGGGACTTGCAGCCACCAGGTGAACCCCAGGCAACTGAATGGGGCTTTGCAGCCACCAGGTGAACCCCAGGCAAGCGAATGGGCCCAGAAGAAACTAAGTCAACCCAATGCAAGCGAATGGGGCTTGGAGACACAGGGTCTTCCCCAGGTAAGTGAATGGGGCCTTGCAGCCACCAGGTCAACCCAATGCAAGTGAATGTGGCCTTGCAGCCACCAGGTCAACCCCAGTCAAGTGAATGGGGCCTTACAGCCATCAGGTGGACCCCAGGTAAGCGAATGGAGTCTTGTAGACTCCAGGTGAAACCCAGGCAAGCAAATGGGCCCAGCAGAAACTAAGTCAACCCAATGCAAGCGAATGGGGCTTGGAGACACAGGGTCTTCCCCAGGTAAGTGAATGGGGCCTTGCAGCCACCAGGTCAACCCAATGCAAGTGAATGTGGCCTTGCAGCCACCAGGTCAACCCCAGTCAAGTGAATGGGGCCTTACAGCCAGCAGGTGTAACCCAGGCAAGCCTCTGGGGCCTCGCAGGAACCAGATCAACCCAATGCAAGCGAATGGGGCCTTGGAGACTCCAGGTCAACCCCAGGCAAGAGAATGGGGCTGCCAGCCACCAGGTCAACCCTAAGTAATCGAATGGGGCCTTTCATCCACCAGGTCAACCCCATTTAGAGCGAATGGGGCCTTGCAGTTACCAGGTCAACCCCAGGCAAGTGAATGGGGCCTTGCAGCCACCAGGTGAACCCCAGGTAAGTGAATGGGGCCTTGCAGCCATCAGGTGGACCCCAGGTAAGCGAATGGAGTCTTGTAGACTCCAGGTGAAACCCAGGCAAGCAAATGGGCCCAGCAGAAACTAGGTCAACCCAATGCAAGCGAATGGGGCTTGGAGCCACTGTGTCTACCCCAGGTAAGCAAATGGGGCCTTGCAGCCACCAGGTCAACCCAATGCAAGGGAATGTGGCCTTGCAGCCACCAAGTCAACCCCAGGCAAGTGAATGGGGCCTTACAGCCAGCAGGTGTAACCCAGGCCAGCCTACGGGGCCTTGCAGACACCAGGTCAACTCAATGGAAGCGAATGGGGCCTTGCAGTTGCCAGGTCAACCCTAGAGTAATCGAATGGGGCCTTGCAGCCGCCAGGTCAACCCCATTTAAAGGGAATGTGGCCTTGCAGCCACCAGGTGAAACCCAGGCAACTGAATGGGGCTTTGCAGCCACCAGGTGAACCCCAGGTAAGTGAATGGAGTCTTGTAGACACCAGGTGAAACCCAGGCAAGTGAATGGGGCCTTGCAGCCACCAGGTCAACCCCAGGCAAGCGAATGGGGCCTTGCAGCCACCAGGTCAACCCCAGGCATGTGAATGGGGCCTTACAGGCAGCAGGTGTAACCCAGGCAAGCCTCTGGGGCCTCGCAGGAACCAGATCAACCCAATGCAAGCGAATGGGGCCTTGGAGACTCCAGGTCAACCCCAGGCAAGAGAATGGGGCTGGCAGCCACCAGGTCAACCCTAAGTAATCGAATGGGGCCTTTGAGCCACCAGGTCAACCCCATTTAGAGAGAATGGGGCCTTGCAGTTACCAGGTCAACCCCAGGCAAGTGAATGGGGCCTTGCAGCCACCAGGTGAACCCCAGATAAGTGAATGGGGCCTTGAAGCCATCAGGTGGACCCCAGGTAAGCGAATGGAGTCTTGTAGACTCCAGGTGAAACCCAGGCAAGCAAATGGGCCCAGCAGAAATTAGGTCAACCCAATGCAAGCGAATGGGGCTTGGAGCCACTGTGTCTACCCCAGGTAAGCGAATGGGGCCTTGCAGCCACCAGGTCAACCAAATGCAAGGGAATGTGGCCTTGCAGCCACCATGTCAACCCCAGGCAAGTGAATGGGGCCTTACAGCCAGCAGGTGTAACCCAGGCCAGCCTACGGGGCCTTGCAGACACCAGGTCAACCCAATGGAAGCGAATCGGGCCTTGAAGCCACCAGGTCAACCCTAGAGTAATCGAATGGGACCTTGCAGCCGCCAGGTCAACCCCATTTAAAGGTAATGTGGCCTTGCAGCCACCAGGTGAACCCCAGGCAACTGAATGGGGCTTTGCAGCCACCAGGTGAACCCCAGGTAAGTGAATGGAGTCTTGTAGAAACCAGGTGAAACCCAGGCAAGCGAATGGGGCCTTGCAGCCACCAGGTCAACCCCAGTCAAGCGAATGGGGCCTTGCAGCCACCAGGTCAACCCTAAGTAATTGAATGGGGCCAAGCAGCCGCCAGGTCAACCCCATTTAAAGGGAATGGGGCCTTGCAGCCACCAGGTGAACCCCAGGCAACTGAATGGGGCTTTGCAGCCACCAGGTGAACCCCAGGTAAGGGAATGGAGCCTTGTAGACACCAGGTGAAACCCAGGCAAGCGAATGGGCCCAGCAGAAACTAAGTCAACCCAATGCAAGCGAATGCGGCTTGGAGACACTGGGTCTACCCCAGGTAAGTGAATGGGGCCTTGCAGCCACCAGGTCAACCCCAGGCAAGTGAATGGGGCCTTGGAGCCATCAGGTGGACCCCAGGTAAGCAAATGGAGCCTTGTAGACACCAGGTGAAACCCAGGCAAGCGAATGGGCCCAGCAGAAACTAGAGTCAACCCAATTCAAGCGAATGGGGCTTGGAGACCTGGGTCTACCCCAGGTAAGTGAATGGGGCCTTGCAGCCACCAGGTCAACCCAATGCAAGTGAATGTGGCCTTGCAGCCACCAGGGCAACCCCAGGCAAGTGAATGGGGCCTTACAGCCACCAGGTGTAACCCAGGCAAGCCTCTGGGGCCTCGCAGGAACCAGATGAACCCAATGCAAGCAAATGGGGCCTTGGAGACACCAGGTCAACCCCAGGCAAGAGAATGGGGCTGCCAGCCACCAGGTCAACCCTAAGTAATCGAATGGGGCCTTTCAGCCACCAGGTCAACCCCATTTAGAGGGAATGGGGCCTTGCAGCCACCAGGTCAACCCCATTTAAGCGAATCGGGCCTTGCACCCACCAGGTCAACCCCAAGCAAGCCTGCGGGGCCTTGAAGACACCAGGTCAACCCAATGTAAGCGAATGGGGCCTTGCAGCCACCAGGTCAACCCCAAGCAAGTGAATGGGGCCTTGCAGCTGCCAGGTCAATCTCCTGCAAGCCTATAGGGCCCTACATCCACCAGCTCAACCCCAGTCATGCCTAATGGGACTTTTGGAACCCACGTCAACCCATGGCAAGCGAATGGGGCCTTGCAGTTACCAGGTCAACCCCAGGCAAGTGAATGGGGCCTTGCAGCCACCAGGTGAACCCCAGGTAAGTGAATGGGGCCTTGGAGCCATCAGGTGGACCCCAGGTAAGCGAATGGAGCCTTGTAGACACCAGGTGAAACCCAGGCAAGCGAATGGGCCCAGCAGAAACTAAGTCAACCCAATCCAAGCGAATGGGGCTTGGAGAACTGGGTCTACCCCAGGTAAGTGAAAGGGGCCTTGCAGCCACCAGGTCAACCCAATGCAAGTGAATGTGGCCTTGCAGCCACCAGGTCAACCCCAGGCGAGTGAATGGGGCCTTACAGCCAGCAGGTGTAACCCAGGCAAGCCTCTGGGGCCTCGCAGGAACCAGATGAACCCAATGCAAGCAAATGGGGCCTTGGAGACACCAGGTCAACCCCAGGCAAGAGAATGGGGCTGCCAGCCACCAGGTCAACCCTAAGTAATCGAATGGGGCCTTTCAGCCACCAGGTCAACCCCATTTAGAGGGAATGGGGCCTTGCAGCCACCAGGTCAACCCCATTTAAGCGAATCGGGCCTTGCACCCACCAGGTCAACCCTAAGCAAGCCTGCGGGGCCTTGCAGACACCAGGTCAACCCAATGTAAGCGAATGGGGCCTTGCAGCCACCAGGTCAACCCCAAGCGAGTGAATGGGGCCTTGAAGCCGCCAGGTCAAACTCCTGCAAGCCTATAGGGCCCTACATCCACCAGCTCAACCCCAGGCATGCCTAACGGGACTTTCGGAACCCACGTCAACCCATGGCAAGCGAGTGGAGTCTGGTAGACTCCAGGTGAAACCCAGGCAAGCAAATGGGCCCAGCAGAAACTAGGTCAACCCAATGCAAGCGAATGGGGTTAGGAGCCACTGGGTCTACCCCAGGTAAGCGAATGGCGCCTTGCACCCACCAAGTCAACCCAATGCAAGTGAATGTGGCTTTGCAGCCACCAGGTCAACCCCAGGCAAGTGAATGGTGCCTTACAGCCAGCAGGTGTAACCCAGGCCAGCCTACGGGGCCTTGGAGACACCAGGTCAACCCAATGGAAGTGAATGGGGCCTTGCAGCAACCAGGTCAACCCTAAGTAATCGAATGGAGCCTTGCAGCCGCCAGGTCAACCCCAGGCAACTTAACGGGGCTTTGCAGCCAACAGGTGAACCCCAGGTAAGTGAATGGAGCCTTCTAGACACCAGGTGAAACCCAGGCAAGCGGATGGGGCCTTGCAGCCTCCAGGTGAACCCCAGCCAACTGAATGGGGCTTTGCAGCCACCAGTAGAACCCCAGGTAAGTGAATGGAGCCTTGAAGACACCAGGTGAAACCCAGGCAAGCGAATGGGGCCTTGCAGCCACCAGGTCAAACCCAGGCAATCTAATGGGGCCTTGCAGCCACCAAGTCAACACCCTGCAAGCCTATGGGGACCTGCAGCCACAAGGTGAACCCCAGGTAAGTGAAAGGGGCCTTGCAGCCACCAGGTCAACCCCAGGTAAGCGAATGAGGCCTTGCAGACACCAGGTCAACCCAGTGGAAGTTCATGGGGCCTTCCAGCCACCAGGTGTAACTCACGCCAGCCTACGGGGCCTTGGAGACACCAGGTCAACCCCATGGAAGCGAATGGGGCCTTCCAGTCACCAGGTCAACCCTAAGTAATTGAATGGGGCCTTGCAGTTGCCAGGTCAACCCCATTTAAAGGGAATGGGGACTTGCAGCCACCAGGTGAACCCCAGGCAACTGAATGGGGCTTTGCAGCCACCAGGTGAACCCCAGGCAAGCGAATGGGCCCAGAAGAAACTAAGTCAACCCAATGCAAGCGAATGGGGCTTGGAGACACAGGGTCTTCCCCAGGTAAGTGAATGGGGCCTTGCAGCCACCAGGTCAACCCAATGCAAGTGAATGTGGCCTTGCAGCCACCAGGTCAACCCCAGTCAAGTGAATGGGGCCTTACAGCCATCAGGTGGACCCCAGGTAAGCGAATGGAGTCTTGTAGACTCCAGGTGAAACCCAGGCAAGCAAATGGGCCCAGCAGAAACTAAGTCAACCCAATGCAAGCGAATGGGGCTTGGAGACACAGGGTCTTCCCCAGGTAAGTGAATGGGGCCTTGCAGCCACCAGGTCAACCCAATGCAAGTGAATGTGGCCTTGCAGCCACCAGGTCAACCCCAGTCAAGTGAATGGGGCCTTACAGCCAGCAGGTGTAACCCAGGCAAGCCTCTGGGGCCTCGCAGGAACCAGATCAACCCAATGCAAGCGAATGGGGCCTTGGAGACTCCAGGTCAACCCCAGGCAAGAGAATGGGGCTGCCAGCCACCAGGTCAACCCTAAGTAATCGAATGGGGCCTTTCATCCACCAGGTCAACCCCATTTAGAGCGAATGGGGCCTTGCAGTTACCAGGTCAACCCCAGGCAAGTGAATGGGGCCTTGCAGCCACCAGGTGAACCCCAGGTAAGTGAATGGGGCCTTGCAGCCATCAGGTGGACCCCAGGTAAGCGAATGGAGTCTTGTAGACTCCAGGTGAAACCCAGGCAAGCAAATGGGCCCAGCAGAAACTAGGTCAACCCAATGCAAGCGAATGGGGCTTGGAGCCACTGTGTCTACCCCAGGTAAGCAAATGGGGCCTTGCAGCCACCAGGTCAACCCAATGCAAGGGAATGTGGCCTTGCAGCCACCAAGTCAACCCCAGGCAAGTGAATGGGGCCTTACAGCCAGCAGGTGTAACCCAGGCCAGCCTACGGGGCCTTGCAGACACCAGGTCAACTCAATGGAAGCGAATGGGGCCTTGCAGTTGCCAGGTCAACCCTAGAGTAATCGAATGGGGCCTTGCAGCCGCCAGGTCAACCCCATTTAAAGGGAATGTGGCCTTGCAGCCACCAGGTGAAACCCAGGCAACTGAATGGGGCTTTGCAGCCACCAGGTGAACCCCAGGTAAGTGAATGGAGTCTTGTAGACACCAGGTGAAACCCAGGCAAGTGAATGGGGCCTTGCAGCCACCAGGTCAACCCCAGGCAAGCGAATGGGGCCTTGCAGCCACCAGGTCAACCCCAGGCATGTGAATGGGGCCTTACAGGCAGCAGGTGTAACCCAGGCAAGCCTCTGGGGCCTCGCAGGAACCAGATCAACCCAATGCAAGCGAATGGGGCCTTGGAGACTCCAGGTCAACCCCAGGCAAGAGAATGGGGCTGGCAGCCACCAGGTCAACCCTAAGTAATCGAATGGGGCCTTTGAGCCACCAGGTCAACCCCATTTAGAGAGAATGGGGCCTTGCAGTTACCAGGTCAACCCCAGGCAAGTGAATGGGGCCTTGCAGCCACCAGGTGAACCCCAGATAAGTGAATGGGGCCTTGAAGCCATCAGGTGGACCCCAGGTAAGCGAATGGAGTCTTGTAGACTCCAGGTGAAACCCAGGCAAGCAAATGGGCCCAGCAGAAATTAGGTCAACCCAATGCAAGCGAATGGGGCTTGGAGCCACTGTGTCTACCCCAGGTAAGCGAATGGGGCCTTGCAGCCACCAGGTCAACCAAATGCAAGGGAATGTGGCCTTGCAGCCACCATGTCAACCCCAGGCAAGTGAATGGGGCCTTACAGCCAGCAGGTGTAACCCAGGCCAGCCTACGGGGCCTTGCAGACACCAGGTCAACCCAATGGAAGCGAATCGGGCCTTGAAGCCACCAGGTCAACCCTAGAGTAATCGAATGGGACCTTGCAGCCGCCAGGTCAACCCCATTTAAAGGTAATGTGGCCTTGCAGCCACCAGGTGAACCCCAGGCAACTGAATGGGGCTTTGCAGCCACCAGGTGAACCCCAGGTAAGTGAATGGAGTCTTGTAGAAACCAGGTGAAACCCAGGCAAGCGAATGGGGCCTTGCAGCCACCAGGTCAACCCCAGTCAAGCGAATGGGGCCTTGCAGCCACCAGGTCAACCCTAAGTAATTGAATGGGGCCAAGCAGCCGCCAGGTCAACCCCATTTAAAGGGAATGGGGCCTTGCAGCCACCAGGTGAACCCCAGGCAACTGAATGGGGCTTTGCAGCCACCAGGTGAACCCCAGGTAAGGGAATGGAGCCTTGTAGACACCAGGTGAAACCCAGGCAAGCGAATGGGCCCAGCAGAAACTAAGTCAACCCAATGCAAGCGAATGCGGCTTGGAGACACTGGGTCTACCCCAGGTAAGTGAATGGGGCCTTGCAGCCACCAGGTCAACCCCAGGCAAGTGAATGGGGCCTTGGAGCCATCAGGTGGACCCCAGGTAAGCAAATGGAGCCTTGTAGACACCAGGTGAAACCCAGGCAAGCGAATGGGCCCAGCAGAAACTAGAGTCAACCCAATTCAAGCGAATGGGGCTTGGAGACCTGGGTCTACCCCAGGTAAGTGAATGGGGCCTTGCAGCCACCAGGTCAACCCAATGCAAGTGAATGTGGCCTTGCAGCCACCAGGGCAACCCCAGGCAAGTGAATGGGGCCTTACAGCCACCAGGTGTAACCCAGGCAAGCCTCTGGGGCCTCGCAGGAACCAGATGAACCCAATGCAAGCAAATGGGGCCTTGGAGACACCAGGTCAACCCCAGGCAAGAGAATGGGGCTGCCAGCCACCAGGTCAACCCTAAGTAATCGAATGGGGCCTTTCAGCCACCAGGTCAACCCCATTTAGAGGGAATGGGGCCTTGCAGCCACCAGGTCAACCCCATTTAAGCGAATCGGGCCTTGCACCCACCAGGTCAACCCCAAGCAAGCCTGCGGGGCCTTGAAGACACCAGGTCAACCCAATGTAAGCGAATGGGGCCTTGCAGCCACCAGGTCAACCCCAAGCAAGTGAATGGGGCCTTGCAGCTGCCAGGTCAATCTCCTGCAAGCCTATAGGGCCCTACATCCACCAGCTCAACCCCAGTCATGCCTAATGGGACTTTTGGAACCCACGTCAACCCATGGCAAGCGAATGGGGCCTTGCAGTTACCAGGTCAACCCCAGGCAAGTGAATGGGGCCTTGCAGCCACCAGGTGAACCCCAGGCAAGTGAATGGGGCCTTGGAGCCATCAGGTGGACCCCAGGTAAGCGAATGGAGCCTTGTAGACACCAGGTGAAACCCAGGCAAGCGAATGGGCCCAGCAGAAACTAAGTCAACCCAATCCAAGCGAATGGGGCTTGGAGAACTGGGTCTACCCCAGGTAAGTGAAAGGGGCCTTGCAGCCACCAGGTCAACCCAATGCAAGTGAATGTGGCCTTGCAGCCACCAGGTCAACCCCAGGCGAGTGAATGGGGCCTTACAGCCAGCAGGTGTAACCCAGGCAAGCCTCTGGGGCCTCGCAGGAACCAGATGAACCCAATGCAAGCAAATGGGGCCTTGGAGACACCAGGTCAACCCCAGGCAAGAGAATGGGGCTGCCAGCCACCAGGTCAACCCTAAGTAATCGAATGGGGCCTTTCAGCCACCAGGTCAACCCCATTTAGAGGGAATGGGGCCTTGCAGCCACCAGGTCAACCCCATTTAAGCGAATCGGGCCTTGCACCCACCAGGTCAACCCTAAGCAAGCCTGCGGGGCCTTGCAGACACCAGGTCAACCCAATGTAAGCGAATGGGGCCTTGCAGCCACCAGGTCAACCCCAAGCGAGTGAATGGGGCCTTGAAGCCGCCAGGTCAAACTCCTGCAAGCCTATAGGGCCCTACATCCACCAGCTCAACCCCAGGCATGCCTAACGGGACTTTCGGAACCCACGTCAACCCATGGCAAGCGAGTGGAGTCTGGTAGACTCCAGGTGAAACCCAGGCAAGCAAATGGGCCCAGCAGAAACTAGGTCAACCCAATGCAAGCGAATGGGGTTAGGAGCCACTGGGTCTACCCCAGGTAAGCGAATGGCGCCTTGCACCCACCAAGTCAACCCAATGCAAGTGAATGTGGCTTGCAGCCACCAGGTCAACCCCAGGCAAGTGAATGGTGCCTTACAGCCAGCAGGTGTAACCCAGGCCAGCCTACGGGGCCTTGGAGACACCAGGTCAACCCAATGGAAGTGAATGGGGCCTTGCAGCAACCAGGTCAACCCTAAGTAATCGAATGGAGCCTTGCAGCCGCCAGGTCAACCCCAGGCAACTTAACGGGGCTTTGCAGCCAACAGGTGAACCCCAGGTAAGTGAATGGAGCCTTCTAGACACCAGGTGAAACCCAGGCAAGCGGATGGGGCCTTGCAGCCTCCAGGTGAACCCCAGCCAACTGAATGGGGCTTTGCAGCCACCAGTAGAACCCCAGGTAAGTGAATGGAGCCTTGAAGACACCAGGTGAAACCCAGGCAAGCGAATGGGGCCTTGCAGCCACCAGGTCAAACCCAGGCAATCTAATGGGGCCTTGCAGCCACCAAGTCAACACCCTGCAAGCCTATGGGGACCTGCAGCCACAAGGTGAACCCCAGGTAAGTGAAAGGGGCCTTGCAGCCACCAGGTCAACCCCAGGTAAGCGAATGAGGCCTTGCAGACACCAGGTCAACCCAGTGGAAGTTCATGGGGCCTTCCAGCCACCAGGTGTAACTCACGCCAGCCTACGGGGCCTTGGAGACACCAGGTCAACCCCATGGAAGCGAATGGGGCCTTCCAGTCACCAGGTCAACCCTAAGTAATTGAATGGGGCCTTGCAGTTGCCAGGTCAACCCCATTTAAAGGGAATGGGGACTTGCAGCCACCAGGTGAACCCCAGGCAACTGAATGGGGCTTTGCAGCCACCAGGTGAACCCCAGGCAAGCGAATGGGCCCAGAAGAAACTAAGTCAACCCAATGCAAGCGAATGGGGCTTGGAGACACAGGGTCTTCCCCAGGTAAGTGAATGGGGCCTTGCAGCCACCAGGTCAACCCAATGCAAGTGAATGTGGCCTTGCAGCCACCAGGTCAACCCCAGTCAAGTGAATGGGGCCTTACAGCCATCAGGTGGACCCCAGGTAAGCGAATGGAGTCTTGTAGACTCCAGGTGAAACCCAGGCAAGCAAATGGGCCCAGCAGAAACTAAGTCAACCCAATGCAAGCGAATGGGGCTTGGAGACACAGGGTCTTCCCCAGGTAAGTGAATGGGGCCTTGCAGCCACCAGGTCAACCCAATGCAAGTGAATGTGGCCTTGCAGCCACCAGGTCAACCCCAGTCAAGTGAATGGGGCCTTACAGCCAGCAGGTGTAACCCAGGCAAGCCTCTGGGGCCTCGCAGGAACCAGATCAACCCAATGCAAGCGAATGGGGCCTTGGAGACTCCAGGTCAACCCCAGGCAAGAGAATGGGGCTGCCAGCCACCAGGTCAACCCTAAGTAATCGAATGGGGCCTTTCATCCACCAGGTCAACCCCATTTAGAGCGAATGGGGCCTTGCAGTTACCAGGTCAACCCCAGGCAAGTGAATGGGGCCTTGCAGCCACCAGGTGAACCCCAGGTAAGTGAATGGGGCCTTGCAGCCATCAGGTGGACCCCAGGTAAGCGAATGGAGTCTTGTAGACTCCAGGTGAAACCCAGGCAAGCAAATGGGCCCAGCAGAAACTAGGTCAACCCAATGCAAGCGAATGGGGCTTGGAGCCACTGTGTCTACCCCAGGTAAGCAAATGGGGCCTTGCAGCCACCAGGTCAACCCAATGCAAGGGAATGTGGCCTTGCAGCCACCAAGTCAACCCCAGGCAAGTGAATGGGGCCTTACAGCCAGCAGGTGTAACCCAGGCCAGCCTACGGGGCCTTGCAGACACCAGGTCAACTCAATGGAAGCGAATGGGGCCTTGCAGTTGCCAGGTCAACCCTAGAGTAATCGAATGGGGCCTTGCAGCCGCCAGGTCAACCCCATTTAAAGGGAATGTGGCCTTGCAGCCACCAGGTGAAACCCAGGCAACTGAATGGGGCTTTGCAGCCACCAGGTGAACCCCAGGTAAGTGAATGGAGTCTTGTAGACACCAGGTGAAACCCAGGCAAGTGAATGGGGCCTTGCAGCCACCAGGTCAACCCCAGGCAAGCGAATGGGGCCTTGCAGCCACCAGGTCAACCCCAGGCATGTGAATGGGGCCTTACAGGCAGCAGGTGTAACCCAGGCAAGCCTCTGGGGCCTCGCAGGAACCAGATCAACCCAATGCAAGCGAATGGGGCCTTGGAGACTCCAGGTCAACCCCAGGCAAGAGAATGGGGCTGGCAGCCACCAGGTCAACCCTAAGTAATCGAATGGGGCCTTTGAGCCACCAGGTCAACCCCATTTAGAGAGAATGGGGCCTTGCAGTTACCAGGTCAACCCCAGGCAAGTGAATGGGGCCTTGCAGCCACCAGGTGAACCCCAGATAAGTGAATGGGGCCTTGAAGCCATCAGGTGGACCCCAGGTAAGCGAATGGAGTCTTGTAGACTCCAGGTGAAACCCAGGCAAGCAAATGGGCCCAGCAGAAATTAGGTCAACCCAATGCAAGCGAATGGGGCTTGGAGCCACTGTGTCTACCCCAGGTAAGCGAATGGGGCCTTGCAGCCACCAGGTCAACCAAATGCAAGGGAATGTGGCCTTGCAGCCACCATGTCAACCCCAGGCAAGTGAATGGGGCCTTACAGCCAGCAGGTGTAACCCAGGCCAGCCTACGGGGCCTTGCAGACACCAGGTCAACCCAATGGAAGCGAATCGGGCCTTGAAGCCACCAGGTCAACCCTAGAGTAATCGAATGGGACCTTGCAGCCGCCAGGTCAACCCCATTTAAAGGTAATGTGGCCTTGCAGCCACCAGGTGAACCCCAGGCAACTGAATGGGGCTTTGCAGCCACCAGGTGAACCCCAGGTAAGTGAATGGAGTCTTGTAGAAACCAGGTGAAACCCAGGCAAGCGAATGGGGCCTTGCAGCCACCAGGTCAACCCCAGTCAAGCGAATGGGGCCTTGCAGCCACCAGGTCAACCCTAAGTAATTGAATGGGGCCAAGCAGCCGCCAGGTCAACCCCATTTAAAGGGAATGGGGCCTTGCAGCCACCAGGTGAACCCCAGGCAACTGAATGGGGCTTTGCAGCCACCAGGTGAACCCCAGGTAAGGGAATGGAGCCTTGTAGACACCAGGTGAAACCCAGGCAAGCGAATGGGCCCAGCAGAAACTAAGTCAACCCAATGCAAGCGAATGCGGCTTGGAGACACTGGGTCTACCCCAGGTAAGTGAATGGGGCCTTGCAGCCACCAGGTCAACCCCAGGCAAGTGAATGGGGCCTTGGAGCCATCAGGTGGACCCCAGGTAAGCAAATGGAGCCTTGTAGACACCAGGTGAAACCCAGGCAAGCGAATGGGCCCAGCAGAAACTAGAGTCAACCCAATTCAAGCGAATGGGGCTTGGAGACCTGGGTCTACCCCAGGTAAGTGAATGGGGCCTTGCAGCCACCAGGTCAACCCAATGCAAGTGAATGTGGCCTTGCAGCCACCAGGGCAACCCCAGGCAAGTGAATGGGGCCTTACAGCCACCAGGTGTAACCCAGGCAAGCCTCTGGGGCCTCGCAGGAACCAGATCAACCCAATGCAAGCAAATGGGGCCTTGGAGACACCAGGTCAACCCCAGGCAAGAGAATGGGGCTGCCAGCCACCAGGTCAACCCTAAGTAATCGAATGGGGCCTTTCAGCCACCAGGTCAACCCCATTTAGAGGGAATGGGGCCTTGCAGCCACCAGGTCAACCCCATTTAAGCGAATCGGGCCTTGCACCCACCAGGTCAACCCAAGCAAGCCTGCGGGGCCTTGCAGACACCAGGTCAACCCAATGTAAGCGAATGGGGCCTTGCAGCCACCAGGTCAACCCCAAGCAAGTGAATGGGGCCTTGCAGCTGCCAGGTCAACTCCTGCAAGCCTATAGGGCCCTACATCCACCAGCTCAACCCCAGTCATGCCTAATGGGACTTTTGGAACCCACGTCAACCCATGGCAAGCGAATGGGGCCTTGCAGTTACCAGGTCAACCCCAGGCAAGTGAATGGGGCCTTGCAGCCACCAGGTCAACCCCATGCAAGTGAATGGGGCCTTGGAGCCACCAGGTCTACCCCAGGTAAGCGAATGGGGCCTTGCAACCCACCAGGTCAACCCAATGCAAGCGAATGGGGCTTTGCAGCCACCAGGTCAACCCCAGGCAAGTGAATGGGGCCTTACAGCCACCAGGTCAACCCCATGCAAGTGAATGGGGCCTTGCAGCCACCAGGTCAACCCCAGGCAAGCGAATGGGGCCTTGCAGCCACCAGGTCAACCCAGGCAAGCCTCGAATGGGGCCTTGCAGCCACCAGGTCAACCCAATGCAAGCGAATGGGGCCTTGCAGCCACCAGGTCAACCCCAGGCAAGCGAATGGGGCCTTGCAGCCACCAGGTCAACCCCAGGCAAGCGAATGGGGCCTTGCAGCCACCAGGTCAACCCCAGGCAAGGTGAATGGGGCCTTGCAGCCACCAGGTCAACCCCAGGTAAGCGAATGGGGCCTTGCAGCCACCAGGTCAACCCCATTTAAGCGAATGGGGCCTTGCAGCCACCAGGTCAACCCCAGGCAAGCGAATGGGGCCTTGCAGCCACCAGGTCAACCCAGGCAAGTGAATGGGGCCTTGCAGCCACCAGGTCAACCCAATGCAAGCGAATGGGGCCTTGCAGCCACCAGGTCAACCCCAGGCAAGTGAATGGGGCCTTGCAGCCACCAGGTCAACCCAGGCAAGCCTATGGGGCCTTACAGCCACCAGGTCAACCCCAGGCAAGCCGAATGGGGCCTTGCAGCCACCAGGTCAACCCATGGCAAGCGAATGGGGCCTTGCAGACACCAGGTCAACCCCAGGCAAGTGAATGGGCCTTGCAGCCACCAGGTCAACCCAAGGCAAGCGAATGGGGCCTTGCAGCCACCAGGTCAACCCCAGGTAAGCGAATGGGGCCTTGCAGCCACCAGGTCAACCCATGCAAGTGAATGGGCTTTGCAGCCACCAGGTCAACCCCAGGCAAGTGAATGGGGCCTTACAGCCACCAGGTGTCAACCCAGGCAAGTGAATGGGGCCTTGCAGACACCAGGTCAACCCCATGCAAGTGAATGGGGCCTTGCAGCAACCAGGTCAACCCTAATGCAAGTGAATGGGCCTTGCAGCCACCAGGTCAACCCCAGGCAACTTGAATGGGGCCTTGCAGCCACCAGGTCAACCCCAGGTAAGCGAATGGGGCCTTCTAGCCACCAGGTGAAACCCAGGCAAGCAAATGGGGCCTTGCAGCCACCAGGTGAACCCCATGCAACTGAATGGGGCTTGCAGCCACCAGGTCAACCCCAGGTAAGTGAATGGGGCCTTGCAGACACCAGGTCAACCCATGCAAGCGAATGGGGCCTTGCAGCCACCAGGTCAACCC
>NW_028324886.1:0-17453 GCF_052110815.1 Crocodylus siamensis
ATGAAACCATGCTACACGGTGATAACCTTTAACTTTTTGTTCATTTCAGTGTGCTTTTAACAACTTCTGTTTTAGAAGTAATTATTGTCTATGAGCTACTTTGAAAAATATCTAAAATGTAAAAATGCATGTAAAGACAGCCTCTCTCCACCCAAGGTTGAAAGTTGATACTCTTTTTGAAAATCTCAATAAAGTTAGGTAAAGGAAGCATGGAAACGTTCTCTGGGATGGACCTGTATGTAAATGCTCCTAGACATGATCTGTGACAGGTAGTTTAGAAAAAGGAATACACCCATTATGACACCTGTGCTTTAATATGTGATTATTACTTTCTTATTTTTTAATGGTTCTATCTCACAAGTGCCAGTGAAGACTCGAGCAATGTTAGGAAGGACGATCTCGTACTTTGTCTGTCCATCAGGGATGTAATAATTCTGAATCTATTGACTCCTGAAGGGAACAGTCCCTTGGGATACTGTCCCATCCCATCACTATCATTCCAGCTGTGCCAAGAGTCAATACCAAGGTGCAGGGGCTGTGGGCTTAACAGAAACCTTTTCTTGAGTCTCAAGGTGGCTCTTTCAAGATCTTACATGACCTTGTGTCTTCCGTGTGAGGCGAGCCCATCTGAGTCCGGTCCTGGTTCTTGGTTGTGCTTGTTGTCCCACTTGTTGGTCAACAGTCCAGAGGTTTTCATGGAAGCCCAGAACTAGGCAGGCTATTGAAGCTGTTTTCCTCTCAGGACTGTGGAAATACAGGGTTGATATGTGTTTTTCCATGGCGCAGGTACAGCAAATCCTGCTGACCTTAGTTTGGCAACTAGCCTTACATCTAAAAATGTTGCTCATCTTAGGAAAGCTAATGGAACGTGGCTCCATCTCTGTAAATGCCTGTCACCTTTTCAGTCCTGACAATTACTTGCAAGGGTTTAAACCTGGCCCCTTGGAACTTGTGCAATATCCAGAAAGAAAACGAAGGTACTGTTCATTCCAGCAGCACCTCGGACAAGTGCCTGTGTAAAATCCTAGGCCTCCCCTTGTGCATTGAGAATCGGTGAGATGCAGCTTTGGGCTGAAAGGGAAATCAGTTCCAGAGCCAAGATTCTGCCACGCTCGTACAACTTTATTTCAGAGACTGCTAGAGAAGCACCCAGACATGTCAGCAATCTCGAATTCCCAGTATTTAGCAAGTACAGGGAATGCCCGTGAATTCAGTGCAGGTAGCACAAGGTCATTCAATGCACCAATAGGTAGCAGTGGAGATGGGAATCACTGCCTCCGCTCCTGCAGGCTTGGATCTTGCTTGGTAACAGGCCTGAATGGGCCCTATTAAAAAGATGTTGTTTTTAAGACTTACAACATATGTGCCAGGCAAGAAGCATTGGATGCAGCTCCAGCAAAGCTAGGATTGTACATTCCAGTCTCATACAAAACCTGGGAAACCTGGTCTCCCCCAGGCTGAACCCTGACAAGGCTGTAATCCCCCACATTGGCCTGGCCTTTGCTTTATATCTCTTGATATAAGCCTAGGTAGTGCAGTGCGCAGCTTGCCTCTCTTGCCAAGTGACTGTTTCCTGTTGCTTGCTGTTCCTTTCACTTCACCGCGCCGTGGAATTCAGCGCCATGTGCCAATTCGGGAACACGGTGTTTGGACCCTTTGCTTTTGCATGAACAGCTCTAGCCAGCCTGCATTCAGGCCAGGGGCAGGAAAAGAACATTTGCAGAAACTGGCTGCAAACCCTCTCACCATGTTTCATTTTTAAAAGGACAAGAAGGCAGAAATCTGCCAATCCCTTTCTCTTGCTGGCAGTTTCCAGAATGCTGGCAAAATACACCGCAAGGAAGACGCCTCCTAGCAGGGCTTCCTCTCTGGGGAACAGGTTTGGTTTTTCTTTGTTTTCTTATTATTTACAGCTTCTGCATTTCCGGCCAAATTAGCCAAAACAAATTCCAAATCTGAGAGTCAGTCCAGAACCAGAAGTGGCCCTACCACCGGCAAACATCCTCCACCCCCATCTGGGGACTCAGGCGTGCCCAAAACCTTTGGCCGGCATCCTACTGGCAGGCCCGAGTTCGGAGCTTTACACACCCCCACGCACATACCCCATGCCCACCACACATACACACCCACTCCCCGCATATTCAGCCCCTACCCCACAACACAATATAAAAGAGGAAGACTGTGTTTTAAGCTGTTATGCAGCTGCCTCAATATACACGATGCAAATGTGCGCAAACCAGGACAAAAATAGTTATTGAAATAAACTTATGTTCTAGCAGATCTTTGATTTTTAGCATATGATTTGTGGGGTGAGGTTTCTGGTTCCGCAATCTCACTACCTTTCCCCTCCTCCCTTCCCCTCCCTCCCAGTGCCTCCCAGAAGGAGCACTTCTGGGGCAAGGGGGGAGGCAGGGTAGAAACTTCTGGTGACAAAGTTCAGGGGTTAGGGCTGGACTTTCAGTCCCAAGATGCTGACCAGGGGTGGGGTGCCTGTCAAGGGACGGGGCTACCCTTGTGGCCCGTGACAGCTCACCAAGACTCATTAAGTGGCCCTCCAGGCGAACTAATTGTCCACCCCTTGGTTAGCACTTCCCCCTTGGCTTGTTAATAGAGGACCCACAGCTACCTTGGCTTACTTTTATGGCCAATATACTTCTAGAATTTCTTCCTGCTGTCTTTAACCTCCCTCCCCAGATAGAGCTCACTTCTTTATCTCTGCCTTGCCCATTTTTGTCCCTGCGGGTTCTTGCTATTTCCTGATACTTCCTTGGTGACCTGCCCATTCTTCCTTTGCCTGAATGCTTTCCCTTTGTATTTGAGACATCCTAAAAGCTCCTTGTGCAGCCACGTTAGTCCCTTGACATTCTTGTCCTCCCAGCTCTCCTGGGTGCTTTTTACCATTCAGTCTGTCTCCCTGTGGCACCTTGGCTATGAACTGCTCGAGGGAAATCTTCCTTTTTGAACTCTACCAGCCTAGTTTTGCTGACCTTGTCCTTTCCCTCCTCGCAGGACCTGAAATTCTATCCAAAGGGTCAGGGATTCTTGGAAGGGCGACCGTTGCTGGCTCCCCTTCCCTGCACTTCCCCCCACCCTTGTGCTCATCCCTGGGGTCAGACCCCCACTGCCAAGTGGGTCCTTCCAGGGTAAGAGGTGGTGGCAGATCATGGTGGAGAAAAACCTCCCTGCCTGGTGACCCTGGCTATGAGGGAGCGCCAGGCAGGACAGGGCCTGGATTCCTTCTCCTGCTGGCAGCTGATGCACCTAAGGCTGAGTGCCAGCTGTGGGCCGCCTTCATGCCAATGGCTACAGGAGCTCCCTCTGTAGACCACGGGTACACTCCAGCCACCACTGATAGGCCTCTTGCAATGTCATGGAGCAAGGTAGATGCTTCAGTGGTGGCCTGGACCAACGTCTGTCTGCTGCATGGCCCGGCCTGTGTGTGGTTGTGGCTGGCTGGATGCCTGAAGTGGATTAACTAGAACCATTTCCCCATAAGCAGTGCTTGGAGATCACAAGGTCAGAGGAGTGTCCCTAGGCAGCTCCCTGATGCATGAGTAGGCTGGAATTGCAGTTACTTAACTATGGCTTCCCCGGCCAAGGGGTAGTGGTATTGGCTGTGGCATTACTTGCATAAGTGCCACTTCTGAATGGGTTGGTGCACAGCAGCGTGTGCAGAGCTTGCAGCTGAGGGCAGAGCCTGCCTGGAAAGACTGTGACCCTGGAAGAATTGCTGGGTATTTTCAGTGAGCTCTAGGCCTGCTGCCTGGGAGTAACTGCAGAGCTCTCCCTCTGCCTGGCTGCATTTGTGAAGTGCCTGTGGAGGTCTGCAACAATAATGGGGTTGACTGGTAAAGCACGGCCTGGCAACTGGGCACTTCCCACCCTCGAGTCTTCAACCTGCTCCCCATAGCAGGAGTTGCTGGGGGCAGAGGGGAGTGTGCTGGGGTACCCCGCATAGGGGCAGGGAGGTGCCGAAGTGTCCTGGTGGCCAATGTAGCAGGTTGCCTTGTGAACTGTCATGGCAGCTCCTTGCATGCTCTGGGAGCTGCCTGTCCTTGTTTGCCTTGTTTAGTGGTGGGTGAGTGTGCGTATGGGAGTTCCTGGGGACAACTCTTTTTCAGTGATGTGGTGACCTTTCTGCGGGTGTTGACCTGCCTTGGGGCACTGTTTCAGCTGCCCTCTGAGCCACGAACTAGGGATGCACTGTAGCAGAAAGCCACCTTGTTTTCTCCCCAAAATCTCTGCCCTGTGACAATGTGATTAGATGGGCCAGCACAAAGGATTCACACCTCAGCCTGTCTCTTTAGGTAACTTGAGCTGGCTGCATTCCTGAGGGAGGGAGGAAACCTGCCCCCTCTGCCTACCTGACTGGCATCAGCCACCTGGGTGAGGGGTTTCTACCTGGTAAGCTGGAATCTGCCCTGTGACAGATGATGTATTTCAAATTGGTTGGTTGACAGCCAACTGGGGCTGACCTCCACTGGACCAGGTGAATGAGGTCACAGGGGTTATATAAGTTAGGACGGGCTAGGAGGCGGGCTCTCTCTTTGGCCATGAGGTGAAGCAGCAGCCATGCAGGGGACACAGAGAAGCCTTACCATCTGAAACTAGCTCTCTCTCACCCCAAAACTCATGAGCAAGGAACTGCCTGCCACCAAAGGGAAATTTCACCTGCCTTTGAAAGATGCTTGTGAGTAAGCTACTCAATCTGATTAGATATTTAGCTGACAGTAACACAGATGCATAATCAAAAGGCTACCTCAGCCACACTGTTTGCTCTTTAGGATTTCTAAGATATTGCTCAATCCTGTACTCTAGTTTACCCTACTCCTTGCAATCAATAAAGTTCTCCTTTTTGACTGGTGTGGGAGACTTATTGAGGGGCGGGTCTAAATTATGCCTAAGAGACCCCTTAGGTCTGCAGACTAAGGAAGTCTTTACTTTTTGACCCCTGACTTGGGGAAGTGCCCCAAGTGCCTGTACTGGGTCAAGTACCCGTCAGACTATTAGGCCTGTGTTTTCCTGAGGACACAGGGCCGAGACAGTCCCTTCTCAGGGTGGTGGCAGCAACGTTACCCCCAGACTAGCAAGTGTGCTCCGGGAGAGGGGTTGGCTGAGCATAAGGCGCCCCTAGGGAGGCATTCAGAGCCTGGAAGGTGGTCGGGCGCAGGGAGGTAGGCGGCTCAACGCAGGAGCACCCGCTACTGGCCCGCCACATGCACAAGCCAGCCATCACCCTCTGCTGGGTGAAACAGGGTCTTGAAAGCACAGGTTCACCTCGACAAGACAAATTATCTGTAGCCACATCCTGAAAGCAGCAACGTCAGTAAACTAAAGTTAGTGATTGTTTTGATGCATTGGTGTGTCTTAATTGCTTCTTAACAAGGCCCAGGGCAACTCATTTAAAAGGCAAATAATTAGTGCTGAGGAAACAGATGAGCCTCTTAGGTGACACTGATCCCAGGTGGAAGGAAAAGAATAACAAACACAGAGTAAGTTTCCAGGTGAATTAACTTTTGATTCAACTTTGTTTGCAGTGATGCAAGCCTTGCTTTGGTGCTCTCTATGCAAGGTTTCATTGAAATTGGGGATGGGAAGAAACATGTGTCCGTCCTATCCCTTTACTTTGCCCACATTATCCACAACAGGATAGTTAACTACTCATGTTGTCTCTCAGGAGTGAGACAGGAGATGGAAGAACTGTACTTCTTTCATCTTAAGATCAGAAAAAAAAAGATTTGACACTTAATGGCAATCAACAGTGGGTGAATTTTTGTTCTCTTTAAGAAATGGTGTCTCTTGACATGGGTGGGGAATGGACCATCACAATTTAGCTCAGGTCTCTGTCAGGCAGAGCAGATTTGCTGCACCTGCTGAAAATGTCCTCAGCCTTCCAGTCATTTCAGAAGCTGTTTGTGCTCTGTGCAGCTGATCAGAAGACTTCTGTGGTCTTAGGAGATCCCATGTACGAGACAGAACTGAACATGTCTACACAATACACAACATGTGCAGTAGAGTAATTATACTGTGTATTAGCATTTCATGGTAAAAGTCATGTGAATGAGCCAATGTGCAGTACAATTAGTCTATTGCACATTAGCATCACTTAAAACACGTTCGCCGGCACTACTGTGCAGTAGCATCAGTTAGTACACATTGAGTTAGTAGCTGTTATTACAGGTATTATACTTCATGCACTACAACCACAGTGCATCAGTGCATATCTAGATGTATCCATTGTGTAGCAAGGTGCTAGCTGTCCAGCACAGTCAACATTGTTGTCAGGTACACATGTGAGGAAAATTCCAGGCCTGTGTGAAGGCAGTGACAAAACTCACCTTGACAGCAGGACAGCAAAGATTTCATTAATAAGCCTATCACCATAACAGCAGGTCACATTTCCATCATTAATGGCATTAAGCTCGTAAGAGACCTGGGAGGCAGCCAGCTTTCTAGTCTAGTGGTGGGGTCCTGAGGCACAAGTACATCATCTCATGGTCACTTTTGTGACAGCTGAAAATTATGCCTGTGTGATAAAGGTGCTTGCTGAAGGCTCTCTGAAAATTAGACCGCGTGTTTTTCTGTCATTTTTTTCAGAGATTAAGCTATATGTTGGTGCTAAGAGTCTAATGAAAGTCTAAGATGTAGTAAGGCCTTGTTTGTAGTATGAGGCCTAGTAAATTTACCAAAGCCTTCTAGAAGTCGTGATGGTAGGCCCTGTGACATAGTTAAAATTAACCTTATCAGAAGAATGCAAGGCTTGTACTGCTATTGGTCAGTCTAAGGACAGTTGAAGCAAAAAGAATCTGAATGGCTGTAAATTATCAGCATAGCTCAAAAGTTATAAATTGGCCGGCACATCCAGAAATCAGGTGGAAGGAAGATACAGCTCTTTGAAAGGAACTACTAATTAGCTGTTGACCTGGATCAGTGGGCCCATGGATCTCGAGGAGCCCAAGGACTGAATACCAGGGTCCTTCCCGGTACCTCTTGGACAGCACTGATCAGGGGCGCCTCACTTCACTGAGCTGTGTGGAAAGAGAAACTTGTCATACATCAGGCATCAGAGGGGACTGCCGATAAGTTGCCGATGCGAATTATTACCATCTGTCATTATCTGTCTTATTATGCTACGCATAGTCGTGTTTTTGTTAAGTCAATAAAACTTTCTTACCTTTCTACCCCCGACCGTACTCTCAATCCCAAACCCTCCGCAGGCAGTTGGGACAACTGTTGTCCAAGCTGCCATTCACAAGTTGTGCTGCTCGCAAACAGGGAAGTACTGGTGGGGAATGTAGTAGTGGATGGCAACTTGGTCAGCAGTGACCACAAGAGGTTTGAGTTCAGGATCCTGAGGAAAGGAAGGATGGGGAGCAGTAAAGTAAGGACCCCTGACTTCAGAAAAGCAGATTTTGACTCAGGGAAGTCATAGGCAGGATCCCTTGGGACGCCGGACTGAGGGGAGGCCGGGAGAGCTGGCTGTACTTGAAAGAAGCCTTACTGAGAGTGCAGGAACAAACCATCCTGGTGAACAGGAAGACTAGCAAGTATGGCAGAAGACCAGCTTGGCTTAGCAGGGAACTCTTTAGTAAACGAAATCACAAAAAGAAAGCTTATAAGTGGCAACTTAGCCAAATAACTAAGGAAGAATATAAGACTATTGCTTCGGCATGCAGGAATGAAGTCCGGAAGGCCAAAGTGCAACTGGAGTTGCAGCTAGCAAGGGATGTAAAGGGTAACAAGAAGGGCTTCTACAAGTATGTCGGTAGCAAGAGGAGGATCAGAGGAAGTGTGAATCCCTTACTGAATGGGGGCAGGAAACCTTGTGACAGAAGGTGCAGAAAAGGCTGAAGCACTCAATAACCGTTTCGCCTCAGTCTTCGCAGGCAAGGTCAGCATCCAGACTATCACACTGGGCAGCACAGTTCAGTCTGGGGAGGAGGTGAGAAGCCCTCAGTGGTGCATGAAAAGGTTAGGGACTACCTAGAAAAGCTGGATGTGCACAAGTCCATGGGGCGAGATGGGATGCACCCAAGGGCGCGGAGGGAGTTGGCGGATGTGATTGTAGTGCTGCTGGCAATCATCTTTGAAAACTTGTGGTGATAAGGAGATGTCTCAGATGACTAGAAAAGGGCAAATGTAGTGCCTATATTTAAGAAAGGGAAAAAGTAAGATCCAGGGTAGTACAGACCAGTCAGCCTCACCTCAGTCCCTGGAAAAATCGTGGAACCGATCCTCAAGGAATCCATCTCTAAGGAGTTGAAGGAGAAGAAGGCAATTAGGAACAGTCAGCATGGATTCACCGGGGCAAGTGAATATCCATGCACCAGCTGAAGTCACAGCCTTGCCCTGGGACCACCCACACAAATCGGGTCTCAGAGGTGCTGTGCAAGAGGGGCGGTGTCGGTACCCCATTGTTTTTAACCCACACATTTAGCACCCACAGGCAGAAGCTCCAGCTGCAGAACCCTCGGGGTCTGGTTAAGCACCAGGCTTAACACAGTCTGGGCTGGAAATGAGCTGTCCAAGAGGGGACCAGGTGACTTGGGTTTGTTGATGACGGAGAGCAGTGGTGTGCTGAGGCTCATGAATGCAAAGGGACATGGTTTCTATAGGAGGTTGTGGCTTGTTCGCCCCTCACCATCCCGCCCACCCCATGCCTATGTCTGTCCAGCTTTGTCCGTGCTCCCCCAACCCCTGCTCTAATTACTAGGCCCTCCTCACCTCCCAGACCTCAGCAGGGAACCCAGGAGTCCAGGCACCCAAGCCCTGCCTTCTCTAACCTCTTCTTCCTCCCCAGGAGCACTCCACCCTGCCTTACTTGGCACTTGCTGGTCTCACCGGCCCAGGCTGGCCTTGGCAAGCCAAACCCCAGTGCCCTGGGCTCCTGCCCTTCCTCACAGCTGAGGGAGTCCTGCCCACTGGTGTCAAGTGGCAGCACTGCAGGGTGTGCAAGACAGCAGACAGTCCCCAAGGGTGGCCCTTCCCTCCACTCGTGCCATGGAGACTGCCAGGAAGAAGCCGAATGGATTTGGCCATGGCCTGCTGCAGAGTTGAATGATCTCTGGGTTAAAATCCTTGGGGAAAATGGCACAGGGGACACAATGGTGGGAATCTACTACTACAGACCTCCCATCCAAAGGCAAGAGCTTGACTAGGAGTTCGCCAGGGAATTGGCTGAGGCTGCATGCTCCAGGTCCACGGTTCTCATGGGAGACTTCAACTACCCAGACATGTCGTCCATGAGCTGATCACCTTCACTATCCACCAATCCTCAATGCACAGTTCATGCTATTCCATCTCAGAGGAAAGGCAGCAAAAGGGCACAGCAGCCTCCTTGACTCTCCAGGGATCTAGCAGACCTCCTGAAGCTAAAAAGAAAGGCCTACAAAGGATGAGGGATGGGACCCACCTCCAAGGAGGAATATTCTGCACTGGTCCGGTCCAGTCCTTCAGGGAGCGAAACCGGAAAGCCAAGGCTTCAATGGCACTGCAACTAGCTACAAGTATCAAGGACAATAAAAAGTCATTTTTCAGATATGTGGGGAGCCAGAAGACAAGCAAAGGCAACATTGGACCTTTGCTAAACCAGATGGGAGAACTGACAGCTGATGCCCATGAAAAAGCCAACCTATTAACTGGGTACTTTGCTTCTGTCTTTCATGAGTCCCACAGGACACCCCTACCCACTCCAAGACAGGGGGGTCTGGGTGAGGGAGGCCCGAGTGAGGGAGATGCCCTGCCCTCCATCTATGCTGACCTCATGAAGGCACACCTTAAGAGGCTGGACACGTTCAAGTCACCTGGCCCTGACAATCTACACCCCAGGGTGCTCGAGGAGCTGGCAAGCATCATAGCTCACCCCCTGGCATGGATCTTAGAGATCTCCTGGCGCTCTTGTGAAGTGCCCGAAGACTGGAAGAAGGCCAATGTGGTGTCTGTCTTCAAGAAAGGGAGGAAAGTGGATCCCGCAAACTACAGGCCCATCATCCTGACCTCTATCCCAGGGAAAGTCTTAGAAAAGATTATTAAAGAGGCCATTCTCAACAGACTGGCCGACGGCAACATTGTGAGGGATAGCCAGCATGGGTTTGTTGTAGGTAAGTCCTGCTTAAACAATCTCATCTCCTTTTACAACCAGATGACCCATCAACAGGACAAGGGAGAGGAGATTAATGTCATATATCTTGACTTCAAAAAAACCCTTTGATCTGGTATCCCATGATCACCTCTTGGCAAAATTGGCCAACTGGGGCCTCGGGTCTACCACGATCCGCTGGCTGGGGAATTGGGTCCATGCTCGGACCCGGAGGGTGGTTGTTGATGGAAGTCAATCGTCATTGGTGCCCTGTGACCAGTGGGGTCCCCCATGGCTCTGTGCTTGGACCCATATTGTTCAACATCTTCATTAATGATGTGGACATGGGAGTCAGAGGTGGACTGGCCAAGTTCGCCAATGATACCAAACTCTGGGGTGAAGCATCCACACCTGAGGACAGGAGGGCGGTCCAGGCTGACCTTGACAGGCTGAAGAAATGGGCGGATGAGACCCTGATGGCGTTTAACACCAAAAACCGCAAAGTTCTCCACCTTGGGAAGAAAAACCTGCAGCATCCTTATAGTGTCAGCAGTGCTACACTAGTTAGCACTACAGATTAAAGACTTGTGAGTCATGATTGAGCACAAGATGAATATGAGCCTTCAATGCGATGCTGCAGCCAGTAAAGCAAACAAAACGCTGCCTTGAATCCATAGATGCTTCTCAAGCAAATCCTGGGTCATCATTCTCCTGTTGTACTTGGCCTTGCTGAGGCTGCAGCTGGGGTACTGTGTCCAGTTTTGGGCTCAATTGAAAAAGGATGTGGAAAAGCTAGAGAGAGGGAAGAGAAGAGCCACCCCTAGTTTGGAGGGACCTGCTGTCCTCCTGAAAAAATGGAGATGCTGGGGATTGAACCCAGGACCTCATACATGCGAAGCACACACTCTACCACTGAGCTACATCCCCCTTTTGTGCTAGGTAATCTCTGAGTCACACTCACTCTCACTCTTCCCAACCTGCAGCCCATTGACCACATGCTAGAATTGATGGTTGGAGAGCTGTAGTCCTTGCTCTCCTTCCTATTGACCTAGGCCTTTCTCTGCATTGAACACTGCCCAGGAGTAGGACAAGGCCATGCTGAATCCTGCTCAGGGTTGCAAACTCTCACTAAATTTACTGACTGTCAGTCAGTTGCTGGATAGAGAGCAGTGAGAGTTGGGCTGGTGTGTGTCTGGGTGTGTGTGCAGTGAGAACAAACAGGACACTGACAAGAAGGGTGAGTGAGTGCTAGAAAATAATATTTAGACGTTTGTTTTTAGGAATTATAGATAGAGGAGATATGCATTAGAATAACTCTCCAAGGAAATTGGAAGGCTTACTTGGTTTCTCAAAGCCTGTATGTGACAGTTTCTTTCATAGTCCACTGTGTCTGGAGCAAGCAGGCATACATTTTAAGGGGGAAAAAACATCCCAACAGTTTTCCATTTCACAATATGCTTTGCCACACTGGTGACAGGTCACAATGACCAGCTGCAGAGCCTTTGGGATTTCCAGTTTTGGTGGACAGACCAATTGCCATACTGGCACATGCCCAGCTTAAGACACCAGTCAATGATGTGTGCATGTGATGGGTTACAGAAACAAAAGAATAGGATGACAGGACAGACCATGGACAGCATGAGAACCAGACTGACACCAATCAATGATGCCCATAAGAGAAGAGTGATAACAGTGCAAAGCAGTTGCAGTGCAGCCGGTGCAGTTTGGGCTCCAGTGAGTACTGCTCAGCAGCAGCAAGGGGGAGGGACTGCTTCCCTCCACGCTCAGCAACAGTTTCTACCAGATGCTGTTGCTGCTGAGTGCAGACGGGCAAGTCTGGAAGGGTTGCAGGCCCCCACCGGTACCATAGGGCTTGGACTGGTCATCATGGCAGCGAGAAAGAGCCACCAGCGCCTGGCTTGTGCACAAAGGCCCTCCCGCCATGGAGCTGCCCTAGCCCTGTTGCCTGCCTAGAGGCAACAGGACACACCACGGCCAAGCAGCACCTGGACCAGGTGGTCCAAGGGCCCCCCATGGGTGGGATAAAGACTCTCCACATGCCAGATCCATCCAAGGGGCCATATTTTGTCCACCCTGGTTAGGAGGTGCCTCCTGGGAAGCCACAGAAAAAATGGAGATGCTGGGGATTAAACCCGGGACCTCCATCTGGGAGGTTATTTTTGTTTTGTTTTCTTTTTTCAATATTATCAAATGTTCAACATTTTGCTCTATTCAGCTTCCAGGTTTCCCTAGGAAGAAGCTGCTTGGGGCTGGGGAGGGAGATGGGAGGCAGACACACATGATCCCAGGGCACAGGGCCAGCATCACCTGGCAAGGGATGTGAGGAGCCCTGCACCTGCAAGCAGGAAGTGTATGGGAGGTGAGAGGTGGGGGGGCAGGGCTTGGGACCTTTTAGGGGCGACAGGGCAGGGTGTGGGGAGATGCTTGCCCCTCCAGTGTGGGACGGAGGTTGGGGGCCTTCTGAGGGCAGCAGGGTCCTGCATGGCTCATCAGGCAGCACAGGGGCTGTTGCCCATGTTCACAGGGTTGGAGCAGCTGTGAGACAGAGCAGGGCTTGGAGGGGCACAGGCTGCAGGTCAGGATTGAGGGTCACTGGCAGGGCTGGTGAGGGCTGGGACTGTGGTTCGGGAATAGGGGGCAACAGCAGGACTTAGGGGGCCAAGGTACTGCAGTTCAGGAGTGAGAGGCAAGGGAATGGACAGGGGGAGGGCACTGCTCTCACAATCATGTACCCCCTCCCCCCCGTGACGGGCGTCCTCTTTTTTGAACTAGAAATATGGTAAGTCTCAATCAAAGCTACTCCTGAGAATCCTCTAGTGCCGCCTATTTTGCAAAGAGGTGGCTTAGCTCATTTACCTCCTTAAACTTCCCTCTCCTTTGCTCTTCCTGCTTTGTTTCTTCCCTTTCATGCTCCTTGTTTAGAAACAAAAGTGCAACCCTGGGGAAAGACACAGCCGTCTTCCCTGGCTTCCTTCCCACTTGCAAGGTTGCGGCCCAAACCCTGACCTAGGGGAGCGTGTCTGACGGAGAAGGCAAGAGGAGGCCCCGAGCTGTGGAGTCTTTCTCAGAAAGACTGTCTGGGGGCCATCAAGCTCTCGCCTGGATCCACCTGCCCAGCACCCTTCTCCCCACCCTGGCTGACTTTGGCATCTTTTACCAGTCCTTGGACATAGTCAGCAGGGAATGGACACTGCTGCATGGGAAGTTTCCTGAGAAAAAGGAGAAGGTGCATCTTGCTCCCTTGCTTGGGGCCACCATGCAGAGTAACTCCTGCAGTTGCCAGACTCTGCGGCGATACTCTCAGCTGCCAGGATTTCTTTCCACGTGTGGGTGGCACTCATTCACAGGTCCTCATTTTCAGTCTCCTACCCCAAGAGCTTCATTCTCACTAGACTGCCTCCACATGAGGATTTCAAGCAGGAGGATGGCTGTTGCACCAAGAAAGAGGAGCTGTAGGAAACTCCAGGGCAGGCTGCCCAGTGGCAAGTTATGGTGACACCACAGGAAAAGGAAGCTGGGCACTTTCTGACTGGATTTGACTTCCCTCAGTTTGGACACTGCCCACCAAGTGCTAATACATTTTGTACCTTTCCTTCATCCCTTCTTCACACCCTTTGAAACATTCCCTGTTGCGTTTGTAGGAATTGAGAACTGCACTCAGGGGGCTGCTCAATGCCAAGAAACAGCCTGACTTGGCAATGCCAGCCTCCGGAGGGTGTCTGGCTGTCTCTCCTGAGCCTGTCAGTAGGCCTGCCAGGAATAGGCACTGGGGAACAAGGAGGGAGACAGAGCATGGCAGAAAAGAAATCCTGCTCCTCCCCCACTACAAGAGCTCTCAGTGGAAAGCAGCGTGGCCAGGGTGCTTTCAACACGTGCCCTTTGACAGACCACGAGAGACGATGGCTTTAACAACTGGGGAATGGATTTGTAGGGTACTGCCTGGAGAGAGTGCAGAGAAGAGCCATGCGCATGATCAGAGGTCACGAAAACAGACCTTACAACCACAGGCTGAGAGCCATGGGGCTCTTTCACCTAGAAAAGCACAGGCTCAGGGGTGATCTGGTGGCCACCTATAATGTTATCAGGGGTGTTCACCAGGATCTGGGGGAACGTCTCTTCACCAGAGCGCCCCAAGGGATGACAAGACCAAACCATCACAAACTCTGCCACAACCAATTCAGGTTGGACATAAGGAAGAACTTCTTTACTGCCCGAGCCCCCAAGGTTTGGAATAGGCTGCCACCGGAGGTGGCCTTCAAGACACATTTGGATGTTTATCTTGCTGGGATCCTATGACCCCTGCTGACTTCCAGCCCCTGGGGCAGGGGGGGGCTGGACTCGATGATCCTCCGGGGCCCCTTCCAGCCTGAATGTCTATGAAATCTATGAAATTCTGCTGGGGGCTGCGTCTCTTCAGTGCCTGGCCCTAGGGGACATCAAGAGCTGCACATCCTGCTTGGTGGTACCAGGGTCTCCGCCTTTGGCAGGCATCACGACCAGGTGCTATAGGAAGCCATTTCTGGGCAGGGGGCAAAAGTGCCCAGAGCACCTGCACATAGCTCAAGGGATGGTGACAAACAGCCAGTGTCCAACTGAGAGGCCAGGAGGGTCCCTGTGTTCTGGGGACTTCTTCACAAAGACAGCCATCAGCTGTCCCTCAAGTCCAGGATGTGCGATTATTAGATTGCTTGTGTTCTTTCATAAAATTGTGAGTTGCACACCCCAGAAACAAAGAAGCAACTAGCTATTAGATTGCTTGTCTTGTGCTTTAATCAAGTTGTGCGTGGCTGCTTCTTCTCCGGGGTGTGCCACTATTAGATTCTTTGTGTTGTGCTTCAGTAAAGTTGTGCATTGCTTCTCTTCTCTGGGTTGTGCGACTATTAGAATGCTTCTGTTGTGCTTTAATAAAGCTGTGCATTGCTTCTTTTCTGGGATGTGAGACTATTAGATTGCTTCGGTTGCATTTTAATACGTTTTTCTGTTGCTTTTTCTTTTCTAGGGTGTCCGACTAGCTATTAGATTGCTTGCATTGTGCGGTAATACGTTTGTGTGTTTCTCCTTTCTTTCTAGGGTGTGTGACTATAAGATTGCTCGTGCTGTGTGTTAATACCTTTGTCTGGGGTGCACAACTATTAGATTACTTGTGTAGTGCTTTCATTAACTTGTGCTTTGCTTCTTCTCTGGGGTGTGCAACTAACGATTTGATAGCTTGTGCTGTGCATTAATACGATTTTGTGTTGCTTCTTTTTCAGGGTGTATGACTGTTAGATTGCTTCTATTGGGCAATAATTGTGTTGCTTCTTCTCTGGGGTGTGCGACTATTAGATTGCTTGTGCTGTTGTTCCATAAAATTGTGTGTTGCTTCTTCATTTCTGGGGTGTGCAAGTAACTATTAGATGGCTTGTCTTGTGCATTAATACCTTCATGCAGTAGTCCTTTTCTGGGGTACACAACTATTATACTGCTTGTGTTGTGCATTAATAAAGTTGTGTGTTGCTTCTTCTCTGGGGTGTGTGACAAACTAGTGTATTACTTGTGTTGTGCTTTAACTAAGTTGCGCGTTGCTTCTTTTCCGGGGTGTGCAACTATTAGATTTCTTGTGTTGCACCTTTCTACTTTTGTGTGTTTCTTCTTCTTGTGATTGCTTGTGCTGTGCTTTAATAATGCCATGCGTTGCTTCCTTTCTGGGGTGTACGACTGTTAGATTGCCTGTGTTGTGCGTTAATAAAGTTGTGTGTTGCTTTTTGTTTTCTGGGGTGCGTGAGTAACTATTTGATTGCTTTGGTTGTGCATTAATACGTTTGCGTGTTGTTTCTCCTTTCCTAGGGTGTGCCACTGTTAAATTGCTCATGTTCTGCAATAATAAATTTGTGTCTTTGTTCTTTTCTGCATTGTGTGACTATTAGATTGCTTGCATTGTGCAATAATAAAGCTGTTGCTTCTTCTGTTGGTGGTGTGTGACTGTTAAATTGCTTGTGTTGTGTGTTAATATATTTCTGTACTGTTGGTTCTTGCTTTCTCGGTTGTGTGATCATTAGATTCTTTTGTGTTGCGTGTAGTGGACTGTGGTGGGCCAATGAATCTGATCTTGCTTATGAATTATAACTATGGCGTGCGTGTTGCTTTTCTGTGACGTGATGTCTGTAATAGCTAACTATATACAAGCTCTTCTTCTATGAGTATAATGACTTCTTCTGTGAGCTGTATGTGTGTGTGTAATTGTGCTTCCCTGCACAGTGATGTATAACACTGCCAGGAAAAACGCTGAGCTTTGTTTTAAAAGTATTGCAAAAAAAAAAAAGAGCAAATATAAATTGAAAGAAACGGATTGAATTAAGTAAAGAGAGTCTAAACTAAGTTAAGCTACATCCCATCCAATCCTTTCTAAGAACAAAAAGGAGCAGGCAACCTGCAACCCAGTGACTGTGAAGCAACCCAGGCAGCACAGCACCTTTCTGACACGGTTGCTCCTTTGCAACAAGTTCACAAGAGGCAGAGCCCGCCTGCAGACAGAGGCTTTTATGGAGTTTCTATGTCCCGCCTCACAGACACTGTAATTGGACGGGCAGTCAGAGAGAAATTGTGCTCACTGGCCAGCTAGACATGTCAGTCCTTCCCCCAGCTCCCCTCCTTCTTCTAAGTTTCTCTTTGCCCAGATGGACTGCCCTCCCAATGTCTGAAACTTTTCCAAAGCAATTTGGAAGCTCTGAATCGATTTGGAAAGCCTAAAGCATCTAGTGATTCGGTTCAGACTTGCAGATTTGGCCTCAGACATTATGACAGTTTATGAAACCTGCAAAAATTAACCTGACAACGATAATAATGATTTTATAAAAAACCCTGAGTGTCTCAGTAGTAAAAAATGTCCTCTAGGCAAGCAAATTGCAGGCCTATTCTGATGAAATTTGCTTCCTTATGTGAGCAGCTGAAGAAAGGGATGGGTTTGAGTTAACTTGGTGCTCCCACTGCTGGCTGCTGCATATATTCCAAGTTATCTGTTTTCTCTCTTAATTAATGCAGGCATTTTTAAAGAAATAATATTTTATTACCAAGACATGTTTGCCTCAAACTTATTAAAATGTTACAGGAGTCAGGCCAACAGCGCAAGGTGAATTCAGCTCAGAGCTTTACCTTGGGCGATATCAAGCTGCCGTTTTGCATCTCCTAATGCAGAGAACAGATCCAGCTGGATTCTTGTCTCTGCACTCAGACTATTCTCTAAGTGCTGTGTGTTATCCTGCATGGCTGAACGTGCTGGCATTAACACCTCTGCATCCTTCTCATTTCCTTGTACTTCTGCAGCTCCCGTGGGAGTAATCAAGCCCAATGTTACTCATGTAGCTTTTATGCACGG
>NW_028324887.1:0-17202 GCF_052110815.1 Crocodylus siamensis
CCTTGAGTACCCTGGGGTGCAGATTGTCAGGGCCAGCTGACTTGAAGGTATCCAGCTTCTCAAGGTGCATGGGAGCAGATTCACGGTTCACAGGGAACACGAAGGGCCCTCCCCAGGGCATCGGGCTGGAGGCTAGAGAGGAGAGCCCTGGGCTCTGAGCGCCCCAACTCACTCTGTGCAGGCCCAGAGCGCTGGGAGGGGAGGAGAGGAGATACAAGCCCGGATGCAGGACCTGGCTCCCAGGGAGACAGGAAAGGGGCTTCCCATCAGGCCTGTGTTGTGAAAGCTTCATCCCCAAGCAGGGCTCCCAGACTTGCCCCCTCGCTCCCCCACAGAGCAGTGGGTCCCCAGGCAGGGCACAGTACAAGGGGATCTGGAGCGATAGGTGCTGCTTTGGGCTCTCGGGTACACGTGCAGAGCTTGCAGAGCAATCCCAGCACAGTGCTATGCTGCACCATGCAGACATCCCCTCACAGCCCTCCAGAGAGCACTGCAAATGGCCTGAGGGCCACAGCTGGACACGGCCGGCAGAGCCCTGGGGACAAGCTGCTGGGACAGACAAGGGCCTGGCTCCCGGCTGCCATTCGCCCTGTGCCTGCAGCGCTGCAGGGGAGCGTGTCTCTGGCTGCACTGCCGGCACTCAAGCCCCTCGGTCCTGACTGTGCCCTGGGGTCAGCCTGTGCCGCCCGGCATGAGGGGTCACGCTGAGAATAAGGACAACCTCACACTGGCACAGAGCTCAGCTTTCACCCTCTAGAGGAACATTGCTTGTTTTTGGTGATGTGCTGGAGGAGGAGCCACTTCCCATGAGGATCCCATGATGCTCTTAGAGAAAGTGATCCTGACCCCTCTCTGCTACTGCACTGCGGGTGAGCAGCTAGGGCTGCTGGCTGGGGCGCAGGGGCAGACCTGGGTGTGCGGTGCACTGGAGCACTCCCACGTGCTTTAATCACTGCTTCACCCCAAGTTTCAAACCAGCTGCCTGGCAGCACCAGCAGCACTTCTAGTCTGGCAGTGCTGAGGGAGCTGGGTCCCTTTATGGCTCCTTAAAATCTCCCTGATCCCTCTGAAGGTCTCAATTGGCCAGCTGTCAATGATGCTTTCTTCTTATTAACTGGCTTGATGTTCTCCCAATCAAGCTGCTCTTTGTTCTGCAGTGCTGCAGTCTGTAAGCGGCTCTATGACGGACCAATAGGGGGTGCTCCTGCATTGAGCCACCCACCTCCCTGCACCCGACCACCTGCCAGGCTCCAAATGCCTCCCTAGGGGTGCCTTATGTCCAGCCCGACCCCTTCCTGGAGCACATATGCTAGCCTGGGGGTAACATCACAGCCACCACCCCGAGAAGGGACTGTCTCGGCCCTTGGGGAAACACAGGCCTAAGTATCCTATGGGTACTCGACCCAGTACAGGCACTTGGGGCACTTCCCCAAGTAAGGGGGCAAAAAGTAAAGTTCCCCTTAGTCCGCAGACCTAAGGGATCTCTTAGGCATAATTTAGACCCACCCCTCAAAAAGTCTCCCACATCAGTCAAAAAGGAGAACTTTATTGATTACAGGGGGTAGGGGAAACTAGGGTACAGGACTGAGCAATATCTTAGAAATCCTAAATAGCAAACAGTGTGGCTGAGGTAGCCTTTGTGGCAGTAAGCCACCTTGGTTTCTCCCCAAAATCTCTGCCCTGTGACTCTGTGATTAGATGGGCCAGCACAGAGGAGTCACACCTCAGCCTGTCTCTAGGTAACCTGAGCTGGCTGCAGTCCTGAGGGAGGAGGAACCTGCTCCCTCTGCCTACGTGACTGGCATCAATGACCTGGGTGGGGGGTTTCTACCTGGGGAGCTGGAATCTGCCCGGTAACAGGTGATGTATTTCAAATTGGTTGCCTGACAGCCAACTGGGGCTGACCTCCAATGGCCCAGGTGAATGAGTTCACAGGGGATATATAGGTTGGGAGGGGGAGGAGGTTCTTCTCTCTTCGGCCATGAGGTGAAGCAGCAGCAAAGCAGGGGAGACAGAGAAGCCTTACCATCGGGACCTAGCTCTCTCTCTCACCCCCAGACCCCAGAGGGGAAACGGAAGAACTCTGGAAGATGATTCTGAGGAAGCTACTCAATCATATTAGATATCTAGCTGGCAGTAACACAGATGCGTGATCAAAAGGCTACCTCAGCCCCACTGTTTGCTCTCTAGGATTTCTAAGATATTGCTCAACCCTGTACCCTAGTTTCCCCTACCCCCTGTAATCAATAATGCTCTCCTTTTTGACTGGTGTGGGAGACTTATTGAGGGGTGGGTCTAAATTACGCCTAAAAGACCCCTTAGGTCTGCGGACTAAAGGAGACTTTGCTTTTTGCCCCCTTGACTTGGGGAAGTGCCCCAAGTGCCTGTACTGGGTCAAGTACCCGTCAGACTATTAGGCCTGTGCTTCTCCAAGGACAGAGGGCTGAGACAGTCCCTTCTCGGGGTGGTGGTGGCACGTTACCCCCAGACTAGCGAGTGTGCCTCGGGAGAGGGGTCGGCCAAGCATAAGGCACCCCCAGGGAGGCATTCGGTGTCTGGAGGTGGGCGGGCGCAGGGAGGTGGGCGGCTCAACACAGGTGCACCCCCTACTGGCCCGCCACACGTGGTGGCAGAGGTGGGATATGAATGCCCAGATGTTTTACCTAGGTGGGATCCCTGCACCCGCCACACGTGGTGGTAGTGGTGGGATCTGAATACCGTGCACCTTTAAAGGCATAATATGGGAAGAGTAATAGAGACACTGAAACCTCTTGAGAAAACAATTTCTAATTTGGCATCGGGTCGACTGGATAGTGTAGATAGCCAGGATGGCAGAGCAGTACACCGAAAAGACCATGCCTGAACTGAAAGAGCTGGCGAAAGAGAGGCCTTCATGTGAAGAAAGGGCTAAAGAAGGAGGAACTGATTAAACTCCTGTGCGACCATGACTCAGCCACAGAGCAACCTCCACACACGCCAACTCCTGAGTCCTCCCCAGAATCACAGTGCCGCATGCCAAGTTCGCAGTCCTCAGGGAGATCAACCCCTACAGAGGGGCAACAGGGCAAGCTCAAGTATGAGCTGGATCTGAAAAAGATGGAAGTGGAGTTGAAAGAAATGGAGCTGGAGAAGGCAAAGATGGAGAAGGAGGCTGAGCATGAGAAGGCAAAGATGGAGATGGAGCTGAGGAAGATGGACCTGGCGGAGAAGACAGCACAGCGCGAGGCCCGAGAGGCAGAGGCCAAGCGCGAGGCGGAGGCCCAAGAGGCAGAGGCCAAGCGCAAGCACGAACTGGAGGTACTCTGTCTGTGGACCAACGGGGATGGTGCAGGCCCTCCGCGAGCTCCCGGGGAACGCCCCAAACCGAACTCCTCAGCCTTCGCTCGCTACCAACCCGGAGATGACCCCGAAGTATTCCTCAGCATCTTTGAGAAGCAAGCCCGACGGCTGAAGGTGCCTGAGTAGGAGTACATGCTGCACGTAGCGGCTCTGGTAGATGGCGACCTGGCAGCGTTCCTGAACAGCCTGCCCTCAGATACAGCTGATGACTATGATACATTTAAACAGGCCATGGCTTTGAGGTTCAAGTTAGGGCCGGACTATTTCCGGAAAAAATTCCAGAATCTCCGCCCACAACGGGAGAAGTCAATGACTGACTATGGGGCCTTGTTGTGGGATGCTTTCCTTAAATGGGTAGGGAGAGCCAAGGCTGACACTGCCAAGAAAACGTACCAACTCATGGCATTGGACCAATTCTATCATTGCTGTCCAAGGGAGGTTAAAACCCTGGTCAAGGACAGGGGCCCCAAAACAGTCCAAGAGGCCGCTGAAATTGCAGATCAGCTGTTGCTTAATTGTGAGGGGTCAGACAAGAAGCCCCCCTAGTCTGGGAAGGAACATAAAGGGGTCCAAGGAGGGGCAAGAGGAGGGCCAGGTCCAAAAGGGGAAAAGGGGCCATCCCAGACCGAGCAGAAGGAGGCCCCTGATTGGACCAAACACCCCAATTCGGAGAAGAGGGGGTGCTATAACTGCAGGGAGCCGGGCCACATCAAGCCCAACTGCCCAAAGTTAAGCACCAAGCCCAAGCCCGTCAGACAAGCAACAGCTGTACGCAGTGAGGGGGAAGGCCCGAGCCCCTCCGCGGGGCGTGCCTGTTGCTACAGGATCACAAACCCAGAGGAGGTGATGGCCCCCCACCGGACCAAGATAACGGTCAATGGGAGAACCCTTATTGGGGAACTGGACACGGGGTCCAGCGTGACATTAATCGATGCCAACCTAGTTTCACCTGCAGATATAATCCCCAGGAAGACCCTTACCATTCAAGGGGTGGAGTCTCCACCATTTGAGATACCGGTAACCCGGTCACCCCTCGAGTGGAGAGGCTGCTCGATGCATGTAGAAATGGGTGTGCTGGAAGGGGCTCCGGCTCCCATCCTGGTGGGACGGGATATACTTAATCAAGAACTCCTGCACCGGGAGGTGGACCAGGCCCTAGAGCTAGAGTCCTACCGCATTAATGCGGTGACACATCTGCAGAGCAAAAATGCTAGACGGGGAGGGTTAGAAACTCCCCAACAGACACCCACGCCATTGGCTGCACTGGGAGAGTCCCCAGTGGAGGGTGATCGCACACCAATTCCTGAGGGAACTAGCAACCCCGAGGGTGGGCTAAGTGACAGTCCCAGGGAAGTGTCTGTTCCATCAGTGGCAGAGGAAGGAGAGCCTCTCAGGGAGGAGTTCAGCGAAGTCCCTGAGGGTGAAGATGCACTCCCCGCAGGAGCCCCCGAACTCTCTGCGGACAGCTTAGCCGGGCGAGAGGCGTTCAAGCAGGAGGATCTGGGGGACCCCAGCTTGGAGGACCTCCGGCAGATGGCTCAGGAGCAGGAGAGTGAGTTTACCCCGGAGAAGAGGGAACAGGTGGTCTGGGATAAGGGACTTCTCTACCGGTTGTGGGTGCCCAGGAACTGCACCCAGACCTGGGAACCCCATCGCCTGATCATTGTACTTTGCATATACAGACAACGATTGTTCTCCATGGCTCACGATTTACCGTGTGCCAGTCACATGGGCAGGGAACGGACACGCCAGCGGCTGCAGGCGAACTTTTATTGGCCCCGAATTGCCCAGGATGTGACGGACTCTTGCAGATCTTGCGAGACATGCCAGCAGAAGGGCAAAAGTGGGGACAAGAGCAAGGCTCCCCTACAGCCCCTCTCTGCTCCCTTGTGGGACAAGATCGAGGCCATTAAGGAGTGGCCGCCTCCACAAACCAAGAAGCAAGTCAGAGCCTTCCTGGGCCTGGCCGGATATTACAGACGGTTTGTCCCGGGATTCGGAGTGACGGCAGCTCCCCTACATGAGCTGACCTAGAAGGGCAGCCCTTATCCCGTGGTCTGGAGGCCAGGATGGCAAGAAGCATTCGACACCCTAAAGGCCGCCCTGGTCAAAGACCGATCCTGAAGGCACCGCTCTTTGATGAACCCTTCTACGTCGCCACGGACGCCTCCGACGCAGGACTAGGAGCCGTACTCCTACAAGAGCACCAAGGGACGCGGCCCCCCGTGGTGTACCTCAGCCGGAAATTAATCCCTCGGGAGCGAAACCTGTCGTCTATCGAGAAGGAGTGTCTGGCAATCGTCTGGGGACTGAACACGCTGAGGCCCTATGTATGGGGGCAGCCGTTCACCGTCCTACCGGACCGTGCCCCACTGCGGTGGCTGCAGACGATGCGAAACTCCACTGCCAAGCCGCAGCGATGGGCCCGGCAGCTTCAGGAGTTCAACTGCACCGTCGAGCACATTGAGGGATGGCAGAATGTGGTCGCAGATGCCCCGTCACGAAAGGACTCGCGGTCATGGGTCGGGTGGACTCAGGCCTGCATGAGAGGCTCGGACGGGGAAGTTCCTGAATGTGCTTTTATGTTTTATATGTTTTATTGTTAGGACCAGTATCATGTGGTGTGTAGTTTTCTGTAGGGTCGAAAAGGTGACCCCTCCAAACTAGCACGCTTGTCTCCATACCTCTGTGAAGCTACGGATCCAAGCGTTTAAAGGAGGGGGGGGAAGTGTGGGGTAAACCCACCTTGTTTCTCCCCAAAATCTCCGCCCTGTGACACTGTGACTAAAACCTCTGAGCAGCAACCATTTGATTAGAGGGGCCAGCACGGAGGAGTCACACCTCCGCCGGTCTCTTTAGGTAACTTGAACTGGCTGCAGTCCTGAGGGAGGGGGGACCTGCTCGCTCTGCCCACGGGACTGGAATCAATGACCTGGGTGGGGGGTTTCTACCTGGGGGGCTGGAATCTGCCCGGTAACAGGTGATGTATTTCAAATTGGTTGGCTGACAGCCAGCTGGGGCTGACCTCCACTGGCCCAGGTGAATGAGGTCACACGGGCTGTATAGGTTGGGGGGAAGGCGGCTCTCTTCTCTCCTCGGCCATGAGGTGAAGCAGCAGCCAAGCAGGGGAGACAGAGGAGCCTTGCCATCGGGACCCAGCTCTCTCTCTCACCCCACGACTCCAGAGGGGAAACTGGAGAGCTCTGGAAGATGCTGGTGAGTAAGCTACTCAGTCGCATTAGATATCTAGCTGGCAGTAACACAGATGCGTGATCAAAAGGCTACCTCAGCCACACTGCTTGCTCTCTAGGATTTCTAAGATATTGCTGAACCCTGTCCCCTAGTTTCCCCTACCCCCTGTAATCAATAAAGTTCTCCTTTGTGACCGGTGTGGAAGACTTATTGAGGGGTGGGTCTAAATTATGCCTAAGAGACCCCTTAGGTCTGTGGACTAAGGGAAACTTTGCTTTTTGCCCCCGGACTTGGGGAAGTGCCCAAGTGCCTGTACCGGGTCCAGTACCCGTCGGACTATTAGGCCTGTGTTTCCCTGAGGACACAGGGCCGAGACAGTCCCTTCTCGGGGTGGGGGCGGCACGTTACCCCCAGACTAGCGAGTGTGCTCCGGGAGAGGGGTCGGCCGAGCATCAGGCGCCCTAGGGAGGCATTCGGCGCCTGGCAGGCGGTCGGGCGCACGGAGGTGGGCGGCTCGAGGCAGGAGCACCCCCTACTGGCCCGCCACACAAGGGACATGCCACAAACATGTTCTGACACCTTACATACACGTTTTAACATGCCAGAGACATGCAATAACATGCCACAACCCTGGCGCGGCTTTTCCAGGTGTCAGAGCATGAGGAGATGTATGGGATGTGTGAGCACAGAGGATTGCAGAGGTGGCAGAACATGCCCCCACACACCAAGGACATGCCTCGACTTGGCATGGACATGCTATGAGGGCACTGGGACAGACTGGGAGATCCGATGGCACTGGGAGATATTGGGAGCGTTTTGGGAGATAGAGATACTGGGGGGGCATGCAGCTCATAAGCAATAGTTTAAAAATATTTAAAAGAAACGTTTCCTCCGCGTTATCTGTTTTGCAAGCTAAGAAGCAGGCGGATGCCAGCAAGCCCCCGCGCTCTGGAGGGGCAGCTGGGCAGAGTGACCGGCCCAGTATCCTGCCTGGCACTGATGGCAGTACACAGGGGGAGGGAAGGAGGGCCAGCCCCACGGGAGAGCATTGCCCTTATTTTGAGCTGGACCCAGGACCAGACCCGTGCGCGGTGAGTGCCTGAGGGCTGAGCTGGGCCTCTGCTCTCACCGCCAGCCCCCTCCCCTGCCAACGAACCCAGGCATCCCAGCCCCCAGCCCCCTCCCCTATACAGAACCCAGGCATCCAAGACCCCAACCTCCCTGCTCTCTCCTGCACCCAGCGCCCCCAAGACAACCCAGGCATCCGGCCACCCAGGCCCGCTGCTCTCCCCTCCAGCCCCTCCCTGCAGAAAGCCCAGGGGTCCGGGCCCCCCGCCCCGCCCTCTCACCCCCCAGGCCTCTCCCCTCCCAGAGGAGCCAAAGGTCTCGGGGTCTGTGCGTGTCCTCTAGACACTTTCGTTGCATGTATGAACGTCGAGCCGCTCGAGTCACGGGTCACTGAGAGTGTGTGCCGTTTCTGCGGGACTCTCAGAGCCGCAAACCGGGAGCTTGTTTCCTGGTCCGTGTGCGGCAGAAACAGCAGGACCGGGTATTTCTGTGCAAACACTGAACACAGGCGTGGAAGAGATCAAACTCTGCGTTGTGGTTGGTATTAGCATTCACAGACTCGGTCTGACTTTAGTGGCAACTACACCGTGCAATCGTAGCTAACAGAACTCCCCCTCTACAAGTGAATGTACCTTTTTATACTGCATATTGTGAAAACAGACATAATTTAAACCAGGCATCCTTGAAACGAAAGCCAGGGGTAAATCATAACAGTTGCTTGCTCAGCAACACCTTTTGTTTTGAAAACTGTTATCACCTTTTTGCTTTTAGGAAAGGAAGAACATTTCTTCCACAAGAACTGTGCCTGGAGTCATAGTAAGCAGAAGAGTGTTTCTTCTCTTAAAACATTTTAAAATACGAAGCAAGACCACTTATTCTTCACTCGTTTTTCTTAATCCAGTTAGAGGCCTGGATTGATCTAGTTCAACACGGGTCATCTCTGCAACCAACACACACGACACACTGACCAGTTCCATGAGGCACACACACACACAACACAAGTATCTCTCATACACCCCCAGTGTGTCTCTTACACACTCACACGTTTTTTACATCCCCCTCCAACTATTATTCTCTCTCTCTCTCGCTCTCTCTCTCTCTCCAGACATGTAGGGCTGGATGGGACCGTGTGAGTTTATCGGGTCCAGCCCCCTGCTCGGGGCAGGAAAGACCACAGGGATCCAGTCACCCAGCGAGGTGTGCGTCCAGTCCCCTGCTGAAGCTCTCCAGGGCAGGCGCGGCCCCACCCCGCTGGGAGACCAGACAACGTCCGCTAAGTCCTGGACTCCTGAGGGCCCTGTTGCCCCACAGCTCCTCCCTCGCTACCTCCCAGCCGAGACTCCTCTCGTTCCTTTGTTTTCTACAGCAATAGTGCAGATTTCCAGACAGTACCCTCCACATGGCCGTGAGGACCCGTGGCCCCATATATCAGTCCACAGAGACCACGCACAGCTCGGCTACATCAGTGGAGTGACAGTGGTACCATTTACTTCTGCTCGAGGCCTGAATGCCAGTCCTTGGACCCAGCGGTGAAGGAATCGCTGAAATATCTATTGTCCATCTTGGATGCGAGAGGTGGATCACAGGGAGATTCAGAGTGGTGTAAAATTCCTGTCCCAATGAGTGAAGCCCAGCAGGGATGAGTGTCAGGGGTGCAGGTCAGAAAAAGCAGATTTCATAGATTTCATAGACATTAGGGCTGGAAGGGACCTTGTGAGATCATCAAGTCCAGCCCCCTGCCCTGTGAGCTTGTCCAGCTCAGCCTGGATCACCCGCCTATTTTCTCGCGGATGGTTTGCCTCAAAGTTTGGTGTCATCAGCAAACTCGGAGAGTCCACTCCTGACTCCAGTGTGCACATCATTAATGAAGGTGTTGAACAGTATGGGTCCCAGGACAGAGCCTAGACGGACCCCACTGGTCACAGGGCACCACAATGAGTGACTGCCATCAATTATAACCCTCTGGGTCCGACCATGAAGCCAATTTCCCAGCCAGCGGATCGTGGTGGAGCCAAGGCCACAATTGGGCAGTTTGGCCAAGAGGTGATCATGGGATACCAGATCAAAAGCTTTTTTGAAGTCAAGATATATGACATCAATCTCTTCTCCCTTGTCCAGGTGATAGGTCACCTGGTCATAGAAGGAAATGAGATTGGTCAAACAAGACCTACCCACAACAAACCCGTGCTGGCTGTCCCTTAGGATGTTAGCCTGGGCCAGTCCATCAAGCATGGCCTCCTTAATAAACTTTTCTAAGTTCTTCCCCAGGATAGAAGTCAGGCTAATGGGCCTGTAGTTAGCCGGATCCACTCTCCTCCCTTTTTTAGAAGATCGGGACCACATTGGCCTTCTTCCAGTCTTCGGGCACTACACCAGAGTGCCAGGAGCTCTCGAAGAACCATGCCAGGGGCTGGGCTATGATGCTCGCCAGCTCCTTGAGTACCCTGGGGTGCAGGTTGTCAGGGCCAGCTGACTTGAAGGTATCCAGCTTCTCAAGGTGTTCCTTCACGAGGTCAGCATTGATGGAGGGTAGGGGATCCCCCTCACCCAGATTTCCCTGTCCCATAGCAGGCATGGGCATCCCATGGGACTGATGAAAGACTGACGCAAAGTACCTATTTAATAGGTTGGCTTTTTCCTGGGCGTCAGTTGTCAGTTGCCCCATCTGGTTTAGCAGGGGTCCAATGTTGCCCTTGCTTTTCCTCCGGCTCCCCACATATCTGAAAAAGGACATTTTGTTGTCCTTGATGCCTGAAGCCAGTTGGAGTTCAGTTGCAGCCTTGGCTTTCCTGGTTTGGTCCCTGCAGAACTGGACCAGCGCGGAGTAATCCTCCTTGGAGGTGAATCCCGTCCTCCATCCTTTGTAGGCTTTCCTTTTTAGCTGCAGGAGGTCCGCTAGGTCTCTGGAGAGCCAGGGGGGCTGCTGTGCCTTCTTGCTGCCTTTCCTCCGTGTTGGAATAGATTTAGCTTGTGCACTGAGGATCGCTTCCTTGAGAAGCAACCACTCTTCTTGAACTCCCATCTCCCTGGGGTCATGGTCCCTGAGGGCCTGACCGACTAGCCTCTTGAGCTTATCAAAGTCGGCTTTTCTGAAGTCAAGGACTTCTGTGTTGCTGACTGACTTGCCAGCTTTACGGCAGATGGTGAAGGTGATCAGCTCGTGGTCCCTGTCACCCAACTTCCCATCAATCACTAGGTCGCCGATTAGGTCGTCCCCCGTAGCCAGTACCAGGTCAAGCAGCGCTTTGCCTCTCATTGGCCCATAGACTTCTTGAGTCAGGTAGAGGTCATCCACACACGAGAGAAAGCTTTGCACCTGCTCAGATTTAGCTAAGTGATCTTCCCACGAGATGTCCGGGTAATTGAAGTCACCCATGACAACCAAGGTCCTGGAGCGAGCGGCCTCAGTCAGTTCCCGGGCGAACTCCTGCTCAAGCTCGGGACTTTGAGTGGGAGGTCTGTAGTTGACTACCACCGTTGTGTCCCCTGTGCCGAATTCCCCACAAATTTTTACCCAGAGGGTCTCTAGCTGTCCCTGCCGGTCGCCAACATCAGCTTGCAGGGACATGTAGCTTTCCTTCACATAGAGAGCTACACCCCCGCCCCTTTTGTCGACACGATCCCTCCTGTACAGGGTATAGCCCTCTATCCCCGTGGTCCAGTCATGGGTGGAGTCCCACCAGGTCTCCGTTATCCCAATGACATCATATTTCTTTGCACTGAGCAGGAGGATGAGCTCGTCCTGCTTGTTGCCCAGGCTCCTGGCATTAGTGTACAGGCAGGCAAGAGTGCCCTTGGGGGCTCTTGCCTTGCCCACAGATTGTGCCAGGGCTGGGGCACGGGTGGGCTCCCTCAAGTGCCTTGGTCCTCTGGCTTTGCAAGGGCCGTTCAGCGGGCCAGCAGTGGCAGTCGTACCCCCATCCCCCAGTGGGCTTAGTTTAAAGCCCGGTGGAGCAGGTCAGCCAGCTTGGCTGAGAAGAGCCTCCTCCCCAGGGGAGAGAGGTGGAGGCCATCTCTTCCCAGCAGCTCACTGCCTCTCTCTCCAAAGAGCGGGCTGTGGTCATGGAAGCCAAAGCCTTCCCGATGACACCAGCGCCGCAGTCTTTGGTTCACCGCGTGGATCCTCCTCTCCCTCCTTCAGCCCGTAGCCCGAGCCTGGGAGGAGCGACGAAAACACCACCTGAGCTCCCAGACTCCTAAGCCCCTCTCCCAACTCCCTGTAGCGCCTATGACCTGGCTGGGGGGCTCCGAGCCGTGTCATTGGTGCCCACGTGAATAAGGAGCATGGGGTAGTGGTCTGTAGGCTGGAGGAGCTGCGGGATCCTCTCCGCAATGTCTCGGATGCGGGCCCCTGGGAAGCAGCAGACTTCCCGTGCTAAGGGGTCGGGGCGGCAGATTGCCCCCTCAGTGCCCGCAGGACGGGGTCTCCCACAACAAACACCTTTCGCTTTGTCTTGGGGAGAGTGGGGCCGGTAGCTGCGGTCGAGCCTGGGTTGCCTGCGGGAGCCGGCAACTGCGCAGGCTCTGCTGGGACTGCAAGAGGTGCGAACCTGTTGCTAAGCTCCGGCGAGGCAGGGGCCTTGGTGCGGCGGGCCTTGGGGCCCTTGACCACCTCGGTCCATGCCCCTGACTGGGCAGAGCGGGAGGTCCCAGAGTCCTCCTTAGTCCTGGAGGGAGACGGAGCTCTCCCCTGCGGCTCCCGGGGGAGAAGGGCCTGGCAGTAGGAGTCTGTCTGCTGCTTACAGTCCCTGATGGCACGCAGTCTCTGGACTGTGGTCTGGAGCTCCTCCAGCCGGTGCACCAGAGACCCCAGTAGGGAGCAGACCCCGCAAGGGGAGGTGGCCATGCTCCCGGGCCCCAGAGCCTGAAAAAGGGACAGGCAGCCCCCGCAGCCGAGAGCCAGGGGCTCCGCGTGCGTGGAGCCCGGGACCACGGGCTCCGTCTGGGCGGCCGTCTTTGAGGTGCCCAATGGGGGGCCGCAGAGCCCGAGGGGACCCTCGGGGTGCGGCGCGTGCCCATCCGTGTCATGCCTCTGGTAGGCTGGCTACGGCTGGGGCTGACTACTCTGGGGGGGTCGCAGGCAGGGTCTCGTGCCCTCCCACGCCCTCCCCTGCACGAACTCCGCGCTAACTCAAGCGGCTGTTTACGCAGCCTGTTTGTGCGGCTCCGGTCACAGGGCTCCCTGGGCGGCGGGGCCAAGTAGGGGCCTGGGCGGGGGCTTGACCCTGCCCGGCACCAGGCAGCCGCCTCCTCCCAGCAAGCGAGGAGTTAACCCCTTCCCACCACGAGCCTGCTCACCTCCGGCTGTGCTGGGGGTCGGCAGGGGGCTCGGCGGCTGCTGAGGGGGTGTCTGGGGGGCTTCGGGGGCTGTGCTGTGGGTCGGCAGGGGGCTCTGCGGCTGCTGAGGGGCCCCCTGTTTGGTGGGCCCTTTCAAACTGACACTTGCGCCGTAGTAACTAGCAGCACACTTATAAGGTGGGAAACTCCAACTTGAGAGCACAGAGGCAGAAAGGGATCCTGGAGACATTACTGACTCCAAGATGAACACGGGATGACAATGCGAGGTCACGGCGGGCAGGGCTAACCGCACCTTGTCCTGCATGCACAGCTGCACCTCCAGCAGGGCCAGGGAGGTGATCCTCCCCCTCTGCGCGGCGCTGGTCAGACCGCAGCGGGAGGACTGCGTCCGGCTCTGGGCGCCGCACTGCAGGAGGGACGTGGACGGCATGGAGAGGGGCCAGAGGAGGCCACTCGCATGGTCGGGGGCAGCAGGGCAGGCCCTACGAGGAGAGGTGACGGGACCTGAACCTGTTCAGCCTCCGCAAGAGAAGGCCGAGGGGGACCTGGTGACCGTCTATAAACTCACTACGGGGACCAGAAGGGTTTGGGAGAAACCTTGTTTCCCCGAGCCCCCCTGGCATAACGAGTAATAACGGCCACAAGCTGTTGGAGAGGAGGTTTAGATTAGACATCTGCAGGAACTACTTCACGGTCAGGGCGGCTGGACCTGGAGCCAACTTCCTAGGGAAGTGGTGCTGGCTCCTACCCTGGGGGGCTTTAAGAAGAGGCTTGATGCCTACCTGGCCGGACTCATTTGAGTCCAGTCTTTTCTCCCGCCCAAGCGGGGGGTCAGACCTGAGGATCTACAGGGTCCCGTCGGCCTGACTTCTACTATCAGCGTAAACAGGGAGAGTCAACACTTTGGTTCAACTGTGACAGAGAAATTCCACTTGCGGACTGTAAACTCGCAAGCTTTGCATTAGCTAATCTTACCTGTTTAGACTATTGCCCGAGTGTCTCCAAGAGCACATCTTTCTTGCTCAGCATAGTGACCCCTCTGGTTCTGGCAGCCACAAGTCACCCCTGCCCCCGCATACAGGCCTGCGTTTCGTGTCCCCCAGCCGTTACCCGAGGGGAAGGGCAACAGCCAACTGCCCCCCCGGGCTCTGACACAGTTTCCCCTTGGGCCCTAGGGGACATGGGAAAATCATCCATGTCCGCAGGTGTCTTGAATCTCGTGGCCTGGAAAGGAGCTCGTCGTCTGCGGCCCTGGTTTGGGATGAGGGTTTGCTGGACCTGTTTGTCCCGTCACCACTGGAGCAGACCCCGGGGCCCAGGTGGAGGTGGGAGGCTGGGGGAAAGCTTCCTGCCCCTCGGGCACCACAGACCTGCCCTCAGAGCCCACGACAGCCCCCGCCCAGCCACAGCCCTCTGCCCCTCTGGGAGGGGGCCATCAAGGGCCCAGTTTTCTCCCCACAGGGCACAGCGACATAAAATGTTTACTGCAGAGCTGCTTCACTACTTCCACAGGAAACGTCTCTGTGTCTACACGTGTGCCCCTAGAAGGGCGCACAAAGCGAATCAACTCTGGAGCAGCCAAGGGCCAGTCTGCTCCAGAGTTTTTTCATGGGTAACAACGCAGTGCTGCGGCCAGGTGCCAGCCACCCTGTGCCCCAGCCGCCCCTCTGCAGCGCACTGCAACCCCGTCACAGCAGCCGGATGTGCTGTGCACGTAGAAAGTCCGGAGCAATATTCCTCGGAGTCGTTGCTCCAGGGCGCACGTTCAAATGGCATGCCCACGAGCAAAAGACTCTGGAGCAATGTGATGGCCAGAACCAAAGGGGCTCATGGGCAAATTATAGCAAATAATACCCACTTCTTGGAGACACCTCACAGTAGTCTGACAGTTGATATTAGCCAAGGCAAAGCTTGTAAGATTGTAACCCGCAAATTGTACCTTGTCTGTCGCAAGTAAAACCGCAATGTTAAAATTAACTGTCTGTACCCATCATAAGACTAACTGGGCCCCGAAAAGTGGAACTAGAAAACAGAACCGGAAACTTTAGCTCACCCAAGGGTTCTTGCTTTAAGGTGACCAGAAATAACAAACCTGACCGCAAGATACGATCGACACAGTCCACAAATTCCAAAAAGGAAGTAGCCAGCTGGGTTGAACTGAGGGAGAATAAATGTTAATCTGAAACCGCAAAGTGATGCGGTGTGATTTGAGTACTGGGCGAGTTCAGGTTTGGGCAGGAATCTTTTATGATAACTTCTGACACCTTCTAATCCCATACATAGGGTAACAGCTGTCAGGCAAGATCATAAATGGCTCTGAGCTAACACATTAGCATAAGATGAAGGAGCACGTATTTCAAGGGACCAGCACGAAGCACGGGACAGAAGGACCATCGCTGCACCAAGCCTGGACCCCGGACTCCCAATGGGAGCGAGGACCAGATCCTGAACTCGGGACCTTCCTGGTGACCCCTCGGACAGCGCTGATCCCCCGGGGATGCCTGACTTCACTGGAACAGCTTGGCGCACACCTGGCCTAGAGGGACTGCCGGTAAGTTGCCAACCCACGTGGGAACTCTTTGTCATTCGGTCCATTTGTAATTTGTCTGATTCCACAATAACTGGATGCCTTAAACTTTGGTCAAGCTAACTGCAAGTCGGAAATGACCGTGACAGCTAAGTGGGAAATTGCTGGCTCTGCGTGTTAGAGCAAAGACAGAAGGAAATGTTTGTGCCTTGTATTCCCAAGTGATCTGCTTCACCCATAACCGCAGCCTTGAGATAGCAGAGAAGCATGTGTCCCTTGCTTTTAAGATAACAGAAAATGGGTTTGTCATCTCTGACTGCTTGCTCGGGAAAACTGACTGCAATCACGTCCTGTGTAACGGCTGTTCAAAAGCACACGGACTGGATGACGGTGCGTGAAGGGAGAGATCTCTCTGGAGCGCTTGGTGCATCCCTGCCGCCCTGAGCTCTCTCCGCAGCTGGAGCTCGGAATAAAAGCTTCTCCTCACCTGACCCGAAAGCCTCCACCTGTTTTACCACGACATTATCATTCACTGCTGGCTCTGTAGTGCTCTGCTCCCTGTTTGTCGCATTAGCCTGTCCGTTAGCTGTTGGACGCGTGAGCCAGCAGTGAATTTGCCTTTGCCCTCGGAGGGCTGTGGACTTGGCGTGTGGGGATGTGATTCTGGGGAGGACTCAGGATGTGGGCTGATCTCCCCAGCAGGGCCACAGGCCTTTGGAGCAGGGGAAGGGTCCTCCGGGGTTGGGGAAGCCGAGCAGCACGCTCAACCTGACCCACAGCTGAGGAGCGGTGGGGGAAGGGCCCTGTCATTATTACCTTTGGAAACGTCCTGCTCTCAGGCCAAATGGCCCAAACCTTGTGCCACGACCCCCGGACACGAGCCAGCGCCACGCCGCCCGGCTCCCCACCGCCAGCTGCTGATGGGCACCCCTCCCCAATGCGCTTGGGGCCTCCCCACCGCCTCCTGCTCACACGCGCGTGCTCACACTCACCCCGGCCCGGCTGGCTGCAGCCGTGCGGCAGGGGACCGGGGGGATGAGACCCCGCTGCCGGCGCCGAGCTCCGGGTCCCGGCCCAGACGTGCGGTCCCACGGCCCCGCACCCGGTCCCGCGCGGCTCCGGCCCCACGTCTCGCCGGGGGGAAGCTGCCGCTCGTGCACGCGGCCCCGGCAGGGAGGCGGGGGGGGGGGCGGCACCGCGTGCAGCCCGGGCGGACCCGCACCGGCACCTGCGCGCGCGACCACGCCCCTCGGCCGGCAGCAGCCAATCGGCGCCTGCTACTTCCCGGGCGGGCGGGCGGGCAGGCGCGGCGGGGCGGCCAATGGCATCCCGGCTCCAGCAGTGTCCCCCCCCGCCGGGAGCGCCGCCGCAGTGCCGCGGGGGGCCGCGAGGGCACGGCTTTGTCGGGGAGACGACCGCAGCCAGCGGCGGGGCCGGGAGACGAGACAAAACGGGACGGACAAGAGGGAAAAGGAGAAAAAAGGGAAGGGAAGGGCGGGACGGAGGCGCGGGGACGGAGGTGACTTACAATCCCATCTTTGCACACGCGAGTACACGCGCACACACACGCACACACACACTCTCTCTCTCTCTCTCTCATGTTTGGGCAACTCCAGTATCTTCCCCGGCCGCCTCCAGGAGCTGGGAAAGTCCGTCTCAGCGCCTGCGGGTGTGAACACGGGTTGATTCCCCGCGAGCCTGCAGAGCTGGAAGTGGTGCCCCCCCCGCATCCGGCCCCCAGCCCCCTGCTCTCGCCCCTCCCCGCCCCCCCCGAGACC
>NW_028324888.1:0-17123 GCF_052110815.1 Crocodylus siamensis
ACTGCACGTTGGGGCGGGTGTCGTTTCTCGATGCTGACACCGGGGCCCCGATCTTCAGCTTCCCTCCAGCCTCATTCGCTGGGGGCAGGATCCAGGCCCTGGTTCGCTGGTGTGGGACGGTAAAATCAAGCTCTGACGCTGCCAGTGAGAGGGAAAGGAAACGTGCAAGACAGGACCTGTTAATTGCCCCTGTGGCCTCAGTCGTGCTCATGTCTATGACCCTGGAGGACTCCTCTCCCTGCAGACGATCAGCTGCGCCGTATCCGTGACCCTGGACGTGCAGGTTGGGTTTCTTCATCCCTCCGACCACAGAGAGCAGGACGTGGCCGAGCTGGACGGTCCGTCTCCGGCCCGTGGGTCATTTCCTGCATGACCGAGGGGCCCTCGGGGGCCTGTGGGGTCCGGCACTGATGGGTGCAGCTGCGGGGGGCGGGTGAGGGGCGGCGAAGAGGAGGCACCAAAACCCGGGGCCGGTTGTGTTGGGAAATGCAGCTGTACCTGGCTCTGCTGTTCATTGCAGCGCTCCTTGTCTCAGAGCGTGCGGTCCTGAGAAGTGGAGCTGCTGCCACTGCTTAAAAAATGACTTGTGCAAATTTTGGCCCTTTTCCCTGATTATAATTATTGAACAATCACTCCCAAGTGATTAATTGGACTCACTATTACAGTCAATAAAGGTGTTGCTAATAAATATCAAAGTATCTTTTGTTTGGTGATTGATTGATTTATTTCACATCTTATTTCCATGTCATAAATGTTGTGGAGCCAACAGGTTTCGTTAAGACATTTCATTCCTCATTAACAATACCGATCGCCTTCCCTGGCAAGTTCCCATGTCAGTCTGAGTGGGACTGTAGCATCACTTCTTGTGTTGCCCATGAGCCAGACACACACAAACCTTTTCTGTGGTTGTGGCCAAATCCCACTGTATCAGTCATCAGTTTTCCCTTCCTAGTCATTTAAAAACCCAGGTTCACAAATTGGAAAATCAAGAAAATGTGAAGTAAAGCTCCTACTCCCACTTCTTACAGTGGCTATGATAGTAAGAAATATCTGTGGCATATCTGCTCAGAGTTACTGATATATTAACTGTGAGAAAACCAACTTATCTAAAGAATTAAATTGTCCGTATGCAGAGTTAAAGTGACCCATGCAGCAAGAGATGTCATTGTCACCAATCCCTTCATTCAGGGATGATCTCTGCCATGACTCAGTGATGGGTCTTGAGGTGAGTTAAGAGTCCAATCCTTGAGCCATTTACAACAGTTACAGGCCTTTCCTCAGGGGAAAGTAGGCTGTGGGCAGCGATTCCTGCACTTGTCTTTTCTCTGTCCTCTTGTCTGCTTTGAGGGCAGTATGCTTCACCTTGCAATGGACGGCCATCGGCTAAGCCTACGTCATCACGGCAGACAGCTGGTACACAGCACTTTCTAGCTCTTCAAGTCAACATCCATTTCCTACATGTATTCCCTTAATATGCCCGTACAGGAGTTCCTCTGGCCACTGTGAGATCTCAGGCCAAGCCTAGACTGGGAGCTGAGCAGGTGTTTTGGGAGTCCTGAGTCAAGAGTCAGGCATCCCCTCACAATGTCTGGTCTAGTGAACTTGGTGCTTGAGGATCACTGACTCCATGCTGGTAACATTGGCTTCAGCCAGGATGCTGGCGTTTGTGTGACAGTCTTCCCATTTCATGTGGAGTGGAGGATCTTCCTAGGACATAGGTAGTGATCCCTGTACAGGCTGTGGAGATGACCATGGTAGGTCATCCAGAGTTCACACTTGTAGTGGAGAGTGGGGATGATCCCTGCATTGTAGATCTGAATCGTGGTGTCTTTCCAGAGACCTTGATGAATAAAGACATGAAGCAATTTCCCAAATGAGGCAGCTGTGCACTGGATCCTATACTGGTATGTGTGTCGGTAGCAAGAGGTGGATCAGGGAAAGTGTGAGTCCCTTACTGAATGAGGGAGGCAACCTCGTGACAGAGGATGCAGAAAAAGCTGAAGTGTTCAATGCCTTTTTCACCTCAGTCTTCACAGTCAAGCGCAGCTCCCACACTACTGCACTGGCAGCACAGTTTGGAAAGGAGATGAGCAGCTCTCAGTGATGAAAGAACAGGTTAGAGATTACATAGAAAATCTGGATAGGTAGAAGTCTATGGGGCCGGATGGGATGCACCCAAGGGGGCTGAGGGATTTGGCTGCTGAGACTGAAGAGCCACTGGCCATTATCTCTGAAAACTCATGGTGATCAGGAGAGGTCCCAGATGATTGGAAAAGGGCAAACATAGGGCCCATTTTTAAGAAAGGGAAGGAGGAGGATCCAGGGAACTACAGACCAGTCCTCCTCACCTCAGTGCTTGGAAAAATCATGGAGCAGATCCTCCAGGGATCCATTTCTGAGCACTTGGAGGAGAAGAGGCGATCAGGAACAGTCAGCATGGATTCGCCAGAGGCAAGTCATGCCTGACCAACATGATTGCTTTCTCTCTTGAGGTGACTGGCTCTGCCGATGTGGGGAGAGCAGTGGTTGTGGTGTAACTTGATTTTAGCAAGGCTTTTGATACGATTTCCCACAACATGCCTGCAGGCAAGCTAAGGAACTACAGGTTGGATGAATGCACTGTAAGGTGGATAGAAAGTTGGCTGGAGCATCGGGCACAGGCTGTAGTAATCAATGGCTCGACGTCTAGTTGGCAGCCAGTATCAAGTGAAGTGCTCCAGGAGTCGGTCCTGGGGCCAGTTTTGTCCACTGTCTTCCTCTGTGACCTGGAAGATGGCATAGAGTACACCCTCAGCAAATTTTCAGATGAAACCAAGCTGGGACAGGATAACAGATATACTGGAGGGTAGGGTTAGTATGCAAAGTGATGCTATAGATAATCATTTGTATAAGACAGCTTGGATAGAGGGAAACCTGCCTCAGGCAGGAGATTGGACTAGATGACCTCTGGCTGTCCCTCCCAGCTGTACTCCAGCACTGCAAAATGCAACTGCAACATCTAATGGTGATGCTCTCAGGGACTATCACTCATACATGGCTACAGGGATCCTCACTTTCTACCTCTATGAAGTCAGCATGGTTTAGGTCAGTGTGAAAAAAGTGAAGAACTACTTTTCAGTAGGAGAGTGGAAGGAAAAGCTGTCATCCAGCTCCTGGGCTCTGGCTTGAATTTGCTTTGGACAGTGGTCACACCTATAACAGAGGGGCAGTGCCTGGGATGGGCTGATCCTCCTGCTGATATATAGACATCATAACACTGCTCTGCTCTTCTGCTCAGTGTCAAACCATTTGTCAAATTAGGGATCGGGATTTCTCCCTTACATTAGACTGGCACGGACAGCAGGAGGTATGTTCCTCTTCTTTGGATCCTCTGTGCATATATTCAATAACTCCTCTCTCCTTGTAACGCCAGTGCCCTCATGTCCCCTTCTTTCACCTCTGCCATTTTCTAGGGTTGTCCTCTTTGGTCTGGTTCTTGTACTTGTTCTATATGAAAGTTTGCAGTGGGTCATTGTTAGGAAACTTTGGGGAAAGAGGTGCCTGGGAATGGACTAAACTGGATGGCCTTAGGGGCCCCTCCAGACCTATGTTCCTAGGTGCCCCTACTTGCAGTGTATTGGAAATGTGGCTTTTTCTTTAAGAGCAGACTCTATTCTCACTTGATTGGATTTGGAATTGCTCCAGTGTCCTGTATGGGGATCCCTTCACTTTCCAGCCAGGGAAACTGCAAGAGGAAACTGCATATATCAGTTCGGAAGGAAAAAAAAGGACTGTTTAATCCTGAAAGAAATAGTTCTAGTAAACCCTGCAGCTAGCTTATAACTGTAATTCATTGTGAAAATTAATATTTTCCATTTTGAATGAATATTTTAGTCCATTTTAATACATGGGAGTTGTCTCTTCGAGGATAGGACACAGGACAAAACTTCTAAGCAGGATCAATCAGGGAGGTGAATTTCAGCTTCTTGACACAAATGTACCTGAATGTGCTGTTTTATTTACCCTCTGACAGACACCGTTCTTCACAGTTAATTTAATAATGCAAAAATGAGATGATCCCATGATAGTTTGTTTCAGTCTTTATTCAAATTTGTGTGTTCAAAATTGCATTATTTGTGTGTTCAAAATGAACTGCATTCAAATCCATTTTGTTACTGATTGGTTGGTCAGATCAGACAAACAAAAACTGTCCTTCTTGCGGATTGAAGTTAGACGTAGATATGGAGCAAAAGAGCTTAGCTTTGTTTGGAATGAAGGAAGGACAAACAAAAACTGTCCTTCCAAAAGTTTCTGATTCAAGTGTCACGTGCTTATGTTCCTCTTTTCCTCTCTTAACTGCATTTCTCAAGCTCTGACTGTCAAGCTAAATACTGTGAAATGTATCCCTGAAAGTAGCAGAAGAAACCATATCTCCACAGTGAATTGAACTAGAAACCTCATGTTTTACTAGTTGTGAACTCCATGAACATTAATGAGTAGAAAAAGACGTATCTGCGGAATTGGCACCAGAAGGCAGGTGTAGATGACACGAGATTTCCCATTTGCACTGACACAACTGCAGTTGTGTTTGCATAACTGGAATTTCCTGCTGCTCTAAAAGTCTTTGTGGCGCATTAAACACTACTCAGATATAGTTTTATTTTGCGGCGCTCCCATTTACATCGCCCTATCTACGGACTCGTGTCATTCAAACAGGAATCCGCTCAAACACTTGTAATCACCGCCCTTTGCCACCAGGGGGCAGTGCGCTCGCTCTGCAGTTCCGGCCTTTGGCCACCGGGGGCCGCCGTCATTTCCTGCCGGTAGTTTTACTCGTTTTGGCTCCTGCTCCCCCCCGCCCCCCCCGGGCTTCCGCAGGGACGGAGACAGGGGCCGCTGCGGGGCGGGAGGGGCCGGGGCTTGTGCTCGCGGGGCGGAGCGGGCAGGAGCTGCTGCCCCGGGGGAAGGAAGGGGAAGGGGGGCTCTGGCCAATCCCAGCCCTGTGCTGCGTCCGTGCATCAGTTTGGAAGGGAAAAAAAGGACTGTTTAATCCTGGAAGGAAAGGCTGAGGAGAAACCCTACAGCTAGTTTATAATGGCAATTAGTTGCGAAATATAATGTTTTACACTCTGAATGGGACCCTGGCCTGGGTCGTGGGACAGTCGGGTCCCAGCAGCTCCTGGGACGGGGAGGGGGTGCGGGCGTGCACTCCCCTCCCCCTGCCCTTCACCTGCAGGCTTTCCAGCAGGGGGCAGGGGCGCGCATGCGCATGTACGCGGCCCCAGTATAATTTTTTCTCTCTCCGCCTATGCTTAGAGGTTTGACGTCACTTTGATAAACGAGGTCTGTATGGATTCAATGAAATGACAGTTTCCATCTAGTCCTTCCACGTGTTGCCCCACTTGTGTCCAGCATCACTCTGGCCTTCCCTGCCTGTTGCTTGAGGCAGGTGCTCCTCATCCAAGAGTCCTTTTACAGCCACATTTGCTCAGGTAAATCCTCACCCCGATTTCTCTTTCTTTCAGTGGAGAAGAGCTGTGATCTAGCCAGGTAATGAAAGTTCAGACTGTAGTGTATGCATTGTGTAATGTAATGTGTTGTGTGGACAGGAAATGTAACGTCAGTACATAGCACAAGGGGAGCGACCTTGCAGAGCCCTGCAGGCTGTGATGCTGAACTACAAATCCCAGAGGCCTCTGGAAGCAGGAAGAGGAAGTGGTGAGCGGTGATGAGCAACCGTGCAGAGTCCTGAACTACAAATCCCACTTTTCTTTGTAAAAGGGAGAAAACATTAATATTAGTAAGTATGGAAATACATATATGCTGAATTGGGACCAATATTTCCATAGACATTATAATTTTGCATTGACTTAACAAATGCCCACGTAGTAGATGTGGCGAGCTGGCTCGCAGGGATAATGATGATCTAGCTTCAGGAGAGATTTGATGACCTATTGGTGGGATAAGTCACGTTACAAGTGGTGAATTAGAGTATTCTTCACAGTTTTTAATAAAGGACAGAAAGTTGAATTGGAGTATCTTAAGGGAGACTAAACATTTTAAAGCATTATTCATGAGAGCTTTTCAACAGCATGGACATTTCTTTATTTTAATTTTTTATGAACATTTTCCAATTGTTTTAGAAAGCAATTCATAACATAAATGTTTGTGTTGTCAGAGATTAAGTGGAAATTAAACACAAACAAAAAGGTGACAGAACTCAGATTTACAGCCCGTTATTTTTAGGCAAGTCCTATGAGGTCTGGAGCCCTTACTCATGCTTTTTTGAAGGCTTGGTGTTAGGGGCTTCTCCCAAGAACCCACAGAAGTTTGTGAAGGGCTCGGGCAGAGGGCAGGCAGCTCTGTGGGTTGCCCCTTCTCTGTGGTGGGGTAGAAATCCAGACCTGCCCCTGAGTATTATATCGTCTCCATGTGAAAGAAGGCAATTCCTGCACAGCACAAGAAACAGCTGCTGAAAATTCAACAGCCTGATGCGGCAATTGTTTCCCAGACTTAGCTTAAATGAGAAGCAATTCAGGGTCTGTCTACACAGCAGTTTGTGGTAGAGCATGAAGTTACCAGGTCTAGCTTTAAATAAGTTAGCTTGAGTACTGGGAATAGTGCAGCCACATCAGTGTGCAGATTACTCTGCTACTTGGTTAGCCTGAAGAAACACTGCTTTGGGCTTCAACTGACTTTCACTAATTATTTGGACTTTCACCAATTATTTGTCTACACTCTGGAGCTGTCATGACCACAGCTGTGAAGACATAGCTGTAGTGATAGCACCGGCTAGCGGAGATGGTGGCAACTGAATCCACCTGGTTTACTAATCTAACTGAATCTAACTACATCTCGCTGGTAACTGAATTTCCCTTCAGTTTATCTATATTCAGAGTTATCACACAGTGGATTTAAGTAATATTATAATTGTGATTCTATAATAGCAAAAAGTGAAGTAAAATGACATTTAGATTCATACTCATAAAAGAGACACTTATGTGCCACTTACTTGTCTATGAGGCAAAACAGGATTTTGCCCTCTGTACTGTTCTTTCGTAACTCCTATAAAAACTGTAAAATGTCATTTTGAGTCAACTTAAGAACAGTATCATAATAGAGATTGCCAAGGACATGTCCCTGGAAGGGGGGAACCTTAAGTTTCCCACCTTTCAGAGTCACACCCCAGAGATCCTGGAAGCACATGTCTGGAAGCAGGGAAAGCCATGCAGGCACTGAGGTTGAGGGGCCGGATCCTGCGTGGAAAATCCTGGGGCACACAAGGCCGTTACCGGAAACCCAGAGACCTTCTGCCTGAGGTGGCTGGAGAGTGCGGGAACCTCCAGGCTGACTGCCTTCCCTCCATCAAGAAAATAGATGTCCACCACAATAAAGCAGCACAAATTACTACTACATTTTGTGGCAAACACATTGTAGTGTGACATGGAGTCCGGATGCCTATTTGCTTTTGCTTTGTGGCACCATAAAAATGTTTCTGGCATCAGAAAGGTGACAAAAGCTGATGTCTGTATTGCTGTGCAGGATTGAATAGACACCTATCAGAAGCCTGTGACCAGTTTTACACAGCAGTGGACAGCCTTCTCAAACATATATGTCTTAAGCCAAATCAAATGTGTTTCCCTTTTGATTGACTGGAAGTTAAAACACTCAGTGTAGGTCTTCTGTTCAGGGGGAGTAATTCCAGAATAACCATTCCCAGTTAACTCTACATGTCCCTTATTTGAAGTAAGAATATCCTCAGAGGAAATAATCAGAAACACTTTGAATTTATAATCTTCATAGTTGATAGGATTGGAAGGGACCTAAGCAGATCATCAAGTCCAACCCCCTGCCATTGCAGGAAAGGATGCTGGGGTCAAATGACCCTGGCTGGGTGGCTGTCTAGCCTCCTTTTGAGGACCCCCAGCATAGGGGTGAGCACCACCTCCCTTGGAAGTTGGTTCCAGCTCCCAGTTACGAAGTAGCTAGCGCCTCCTGATCTCTAGCCTGAATCTACTGTCAGTCAACTTATGGCCGTTGTTCCTTTTTACCCCTGGTAGTGCTTAGGGGAACGGGGACTCTCCCATTGCCTGCTGGTCTCCCTTGGCCGGTTCATAGATGGCCACCAGATCCCCGATCAGCCTTCTTTTGTGTAGGCTGAACAGGTTCAGGTCCTGTAGCCTCTCCTTGTACGGCCTGCCCTGCTGCCCCCTGATCATGTGAGTGGCCCTCCTCTGGACCCTCTCCATGTTGTCCACATCCCTCCTGATGTGTGGCGCCCAGAACTGGACACAGTACTCCAGCTGAGGCCTGACCAATGTCTCATAGAGGGGGAGGATCACCTCCTTGGATCTGCCTGTGATGCATCTATGGATCCATGACAACTTGTGGTTAACCTTCCTGACTGCGTCCCCACATTGGTAGCTCATGTTCATCTTGGAATCAATGATGACTCCAAGATCCTTTTCTGCCTCTGCTCTGAGGAGAAGGGAGTTCCCCAGCCTGTAGATATGGTGCTGGTTCTTCCTCCCCAGGTGCAGCACCTTGCACTTGTCCATATTGAAACCTGTCCTATTCTCATCTGCCCACCTCTGTAACCTGTCCAGATCTAGTTGTAGCCTGTCCGTCTCATCTAGCGTGCTCACTTCTCCCCACATCTTAGCGTCATCTGTGAACTTGAAGAAGGTGGTTTTCACCCCCTCGTCCGATGAAGACATTGAACAGTGCGGGCCTGAGGACTGAGCCCTGGGGGACCCCACTGCCCACATCTCTCCATGTCAAAAATGACCCGTCCACCACCACTCTCTGGGTGTGGCCCTCCAGCCAATTTGTGACCCATCTGACTGTGTACGTGTCAAAACCATAGTCACCTAATTTTTTAATGAGGATGGGATGAGAGACGGTGTTGAAGGACTTCCTAAAGTCCAGAAAGACGACGTCCACCATGACACCTGCGTCCAAGGCTTTTGTGACCTGGTCGTAGAAGCTAACCCAGTTGGTCTGACAGGACCTGCCTCTAATGATCCCATGTTGATCGTCCCTGAGCATAATCTCCTCTCCTGGCCCCTTGCAGATGTCCTCCTGGATAATTTTCTCAAAGAGCTTCCCCAAGACAAAGGTAAGACTAATGGACCTATAGTTTCCTGGGTACTCTTTCCTCCCTTTTTTCCCTCCCTTTTTTAGAAAATGGGAACCACAGTGGCCCTTTTCCAGTCCTCTGGCACCTCACCAGAGCACCATAAGTGCTAGTAAAGCTGTGCCAGGGGTCCTGCAATGACCTCTGCTAATTCCCTAAGCACTCGGGTGGAGATCATCAGGACCTGATGATTTGAACACATCTCGTCCCTCCAGAAGTTCCCTGACTAGGTCCTCGCTGACCCTGGGCCTGGATGCACCTCCCCTGGGTCCGTCTGGGCTGCCAGTGGGGGGGATGTCCTTGTCCTTGCTCAGAAAAATGGAAGCAAAGAATCTGTTAAAGAGATTAAATTTGTCACCTGGTGCTACCACCAGGTTACCAAGCATGTCCTGCAGTGGCCCCACGTTACTTGGTACCTTCATTTTACCCCCTATGTATTTAAAAAAGGACTTCTTGTTATGTTATTCTATATTAATTTCCACTCATTCCGTTTTGTCAAAACCAGAACTTGCCTTTCCATGGCCAAGCTCAGTAACCAAATATCTCAGCAGTTTTTTCTAATGAGTCTTTGTTTTCCATCAGTTATCCCACCAGACTGTCTAAGACTAGGATCCTGGAATATTTAGCGACCTTGGGATAATTATATCATTGTCTGTAAATGAAACTCCTTTAGGCTTCTTGGGCTGTTGAAAATAGTGAAGGATTGTGAAACTATTGGAAACTCTCAGACATGCCAAAATGCTATCTCCACACTGCAGAGCATACAGCTCGTTATGCAGTACTGACCAACACGCCCCACTTTTGCCACATCTATTTATGCAGCTGTCTCTGGTAGGTGTTGTAAGGCTTTGGGGACCTCTTCGTCACTGCCTTGCCCCCAGCAAAGACCGGGTGAAGCCCTATCCCAGCGCCACTTAGATGGTCTGGGCACTGCCCCTTTTCTCCCCTGCCATATCTTCGGTGTTATTTGTTGGGGAGGCAGTTCCCTGATGCAGGGCCCAGAGGGGTTTCAACCCTGGGGGTGTCTTTGTGGGGCTGCAAACCTCCCCTTTACTCCACCCTTACCACACCTTCGGCTTGGGTTGATGGTGTTCCCTGCAGATCTTCCCCACACTGCCCACCCTGCAAGGGCTGGGTCTTCTGGACCACGAACCTTCAGGGATTCACCCCTGGTCTTTGGGCTGATTTTCCCCTCTTCAAGAAAATAAACTTGCCCCTTTCGGGTCACCTATAACTCAACTGAAAACACCGGTGCCTGCCGGAGGAGCTCCCGAGATTGTCTCTCTCTCTCTCTCGGGGCTCCTTTCTGTCCCCTCCCAGGGGACGTGTTCGTACTGTCCCCTCTAACAGGCGCCCTTGTGCCCTGTCCCTACCAGTTGTTTTGGCGTCCCTGCCCTGGTGCCCGGCTGACCCTGAGGCTCTGTCAGCTTGCTCCCTCTTGCCGGCATCGCTGCTCTCCCCTTTTAGGGGGCTCATGGCTCCCTGTGCTATGCCCCATCTGGAGCCGTCCAAGAATGGTTGAGGGTCTGCCCTCAGCCCCGGTTCAGGAGCTCCTAGTCAGAGCCCTGCTGCTCCCCAGTGGTGTCCCACTTGATTGCTGCATCTCAGTGGGGCTCCTTGTCTCCTGCCGACCCCAGAGCCTGCCTCCTGCCTCACTGGTCGGGGTCTCCAGGTAGACAGCTGACTCTTTCTTTGGGAAGCTGAAGTTAGAGCTGGAGCCTCCCAGCTCTGGAGCCGACGTCCTCCAGCTGGTGTCATGCCCCTTCTCCCTGGCTCGCCGCCAGCTGTTTCCCCAGCCGCCTTTTGAGCAGCCCACGCTGCTCAGAAGCCATGCCCCCAGCTCTCTCCAATATACAGGCCCAGGCAGCTAGGAAACTGCTGAGCCTGCACCTGTGCCTGCATCCATGCCCCGATCTCCTCCCAGCTGCCGCCCATCTCTGCTCCTGCGGCAAGTGCCTTGGCGCTCTGATTAGGGGTCCGAGCCACAATGGGGGGACTCCTGTCTCCCCTCTCACAGCAGTACTCTGATGATCTTGAAGAGGACTTGGAGGCCAGGAGCAGTGGGGAGAGGAGGGACACAGGCGCACGTGTGCCCTTCCCACACGTGTGCCTCCTTTCTGGACCCGGAGCGGAGGAGAGAGCAGCAGCGGCGAGCGGAGCAGCTGAGGGGGCAGCAGCAGCTGATCCCCCTAAGGTAAGTGGGGCTGAGGGACTGAGGGGCCGGCGCAGCTGAGCCAGATCCGGAGGGGAAGCCCCCCGGGTCCCTCTTAGCCGAGCTGGTAGGGAGCCGCGCGAACAGAGCACGCAAACAGGCGCGGTCTGTAAGAGCGCGCCGGCGTTTGCGGCGGCATTCGCGCCGGCGGGTGAGCAGGCGGGGCCCAGAGGCTGACCCCTGCTCTGCTAGTAAGGGCAGTAACTCCTGTGATGGTGTCGACACGGAGTTCTGCCAGGGCCCCTGCCGGGGGGGCGCAGCCTTCCCGGGGCTTGTCCGAGGCCTCCACCCAGACGGAGCCCTCGGCGGGGCTGCCGTCCTCCAACCCCCTGGCCTGCGGGAACTACCCGGCAAGGTCTGGGGGGGCAGGGACTGGGGACTCCTGCATCTGTCCTGTAGGTATCCGCCTTAGGACCCTGGAGGAACGGGTGCGGGGGCTCCTGGAGGAGGTTAGCAGGCTGAGGGGAATCCATGAGGCAGAGGAGGAAATTGATAGGTATTTTCTTTCTCTGCAGGGTGGTACGACCGAGCAGAGGGCAGCCCGGGATGAGCCCTCCACTGCTGAGTGGCAGACGGTCTCCCGCGCCAGGGCTATTAACCATGTTGCGGCACCAGTTCCTCCTGTCCATCTGGAGAACAGGTACGAGGCCCTGGCAGCCCTGGAAGAGGAGGGGGCAGTGGAAGATACCAGGGAGGAGACTCTGAGCACACAATGTCCTGTGCGGGCGGCGGGAGTCAAGAGGCCTAAGAGGAGGAAGCGTTGCGTCATCGTGATTGGTGACTCCATCCTGAGAGGTACAGAGGGCCCCATCTGTCGCCAGGATCCCTCAGCACGTGATGTCTACTGCCTGCCCGGAGCGAAGATTCAGGATGTGAAGGGGATGCTCCAGTCCATCATCCAGCCCACCGATTATTACCCCATGGTCCTTGTCCATGTGGGTACTAACGATGTGGCCAGGAGAGCCCCTGATCGCCTGATGGAGGACTACCATGCTCTGGGAGGCGTGCTGAGGGAGATGGGCGCACAGGCGGTCTTCTCTTCCATCCTGCCAGTGAGCGGTCGAGGCAGACGCCACGAGATGTGCATAGCGGAGACCAACTGGAGGCTACAGGAATGGTGCTTCGAGGCGGGCTTTGGCTTCCTCAGCCATGACCGGCACATCGTGATGAGAGACATGCTGGGATGGGATGGGCTCCACCTTTCCCCTAAAGGTAAGCGTGTGTTCTCTTCCAGGTTGGTGAACCTCCTTCGGCGGGCTTTAAACTAGGCTCGTCAGGGGAGGGGGAAGATGAGGGCGGAGGAGACAATGAACTACCAGGCCCAGCAACAGCCAGCAAGCCCAGACCAATGGTCAAAAGGGAGAAACAGGTAAGTGATGGGGGACAGGGCATTGCTGAGACTAGGGGGTCAGTAGGCACAACCGTTGGAGGCCTCAAATGCCTCTACACGAATGCTCGAAGTATGGGGAAGAAGCAGGAGGAACTCGCCCTCCTCCTAGCTGTCACCAGCCCTGACATAGTGGGGATCACAGAAACGTGGTGGGACTCAACGCATGACTGGGCGGTGAGTGTCAAGGGCTATAGGCTATACAGGAGGGACAGGATAGGAAGGAAAGGTGGGGGAGTAGCACTCTACATCAAGGAGGAATATACTTCCTCGTCAATTAGCAAGGGGGTGGGGGGGGCACTCTGAGGTGCTCTGGGTTAGAGTAAAAGGCAGTCCAGGGGATAGAGACTTAACAGTGGGAGTCTACTACAGACCTCCCAACCAGGGAGAAGAGCTTGACCAGGAATTCTTAGGTCAGCTCACAGAGGCAGTGAGGGCTAAGGATGTGGTCATCATGGGGGACCTGAACTTCCCAGACATCTGCTGGGAGGAAGAGCAGTCAGCCAAGTCTGACCGCTCATGTCGGTTCTTAGCCAGAGTGTAGGACCTCCATCTAACCCAGGAGGTGCACAGCCCCACCAGGGGAGACGCCTTGTTGGACCTGGTGCTGGCCACGGGTGACGACCTGGTGAGGGGGCTGCGGGTGATGGGCCACCTGGGAGACAGTGATCATCGCTTGCTGGAATTCACCATCCAGCGTAAGGTGGCAAAGGGCTGCAGCAAGGCAACAGCCCTAGACTTTAGGAGGGCTGACTTCAACAAGCTAAGGAGGATCGTTGGGGAAGCGCTGAGGACCCAGAGGGGAAGGGAGCCAGATGTCGAAGGTGAGTGGTTGCTCCTTAAGGAGACGATCCTCCATGCCCAAAGGGAGGTAATCCCAACAAGGGTCAAAGGGAGCAGGAGGGCACATAAACCCCCATGGCTCACTAGGAGCATCCGGGGAATGTCTCCTTGCTAAAAGGGAGGCATACACCCAATGGAAGGATGGGGTCATCACCAAGAAGGACTATGTTACAGTCGCCCGAGGATGTAGGGGGGCAGTCAGGAAGGCCAAGGCAGAGACGGAGATAGGACTAGCTTCCCGGATTAAGGACAATAAGAAGTCCTTCTTCAAATACATAGGGGGTAAAAAGAGGGTCCCGGGTAATGTGGGGCCCCTGCAGAACACGATGGGCAACTTAGTCATCATGCCAGATGACAAAGCTAACATATTTAACGATTTCTTTGCCTCTGTCTTCCTAAGTAGGGACCAGTTCAGCCACCTCCCTGCTGGGCCCCCCTCGGGCCCCGGGAGAGACACGCCTGGGCCAGGGGTTAGCGAGGAGTTAGTTAGGGTACTTCTGGAGAGGCTGGACGTGTTCAAGTCCGCTGGTCCGGACGATCTTCACCCTAGGGTTCTACAGGAACTGGCCGAGGTCATTGCGGGACCCCTGGCGCGGCTCTATGAGCACTCGTGGTGCTCTGGTGAGGTGCCGGAGGACTGGAAGAGGGCCAATGTGGTCCCTATCTTCAAAAAGGGAAAAAAAGAGGACCCGGGAAATTACAGGCCAGTTAGTCTTACCTCAATCCCCGGTAAGCTCTTTGAAAAAATTATCCTGGCACACATCCAGGAGGGCCTTGCGGGGGAATGAATGCTCAGGGGCAACCAACATGGGTTCATCAGTGGCAGGTCTTGTCAGACCAACCTGGTGGCCTTTTACGATCAGGTCACCAAATCATTAGACAGGGGGTTGCTGTGGATATAGTCTTTCTGGACTTCCGGAAGGCTTTCGACACTGTCTCTCACCCTGTCCTCATCAAAAAGCTGGGAGACTGTGGTGTCGATGCCCACACGGTCAAATGGGTCGCTAACTGGTTGGAGGGCCGCACCCAGAGGGTGGTAGTGGATGGGTTCTTCTCGACCTGGAAGGACGTGGGCAGTGGGGTTCCGCAGGGCTCGGTCCTCGGGCCCGCACTGTTTAACATCTTCATCAGTGACTTGGATGAGGGGGTAGAAAGCACCCTGTTCAAGTTTGCTGATGACACTAAGATGTGGGGGGATGTGGGTGCACTAGAAGGGTGCAATAGGCTACAAGCTGACCGTGACAAGTTGCAACGGTGGGCGGATGAGAATAGGATGGGGTTTAACACTGATAAGTGCAAGGTGTTGCACATGGGGAGGAAGAACCGGCACCACACTTACAGGTTGGGGAACTCCCCTCTTGCCAGCACGGAGACGGAAAAGGATCTTGGAGTCGTCATTGACTCCACGATGAACATGGGCCGGCAGTGTGGGGAGGCAGTCAAGAAGGCCAACCGTACCCTGTCATGCATCCACAGATGCATCTCGAGTAGATCCAGGGAGGTGATCCTCCCCCTCTATGCGGCACTGGTCAGGCCGCAGCTGCAGTACTGCGTCCAGTTCTGGGCGCCACACTTCAAGAGGGACGTGGACGATATGGAAAGAGTCCAGAGGAGGGCCACTCGTATGATCAGGGGTCAGCAAGGCAGGCCTTATGAGGAGAGGCTACGGGCCCTGAACCTGTTTAGCCTCCACAAGAGAAGGTTAAGGGGGGACCTTGTGGCCTGCTACAAACTGGTCAGGGGGGGATCAGCAGGTATTGGGGGAGTCCCTGTTCCCCCGTGCGCTGCCAGGAGTGACCAGGAATAATGGTCACAAGCTGGCGGAGGGTAGGTTTAGATTAGATATTAGGAGGCGCTACTTCACAGTCAGGGCGGCTAGGGCCTGGAACCAGCTTCCAGGGGAAGTGGTGCAGGCTCCTAGCCTGGGGATTTTTAAAAGGAAGTTAGATGAGCACCTTGCCGGGGTCATCTGACCCCGGTGCTCTTTCCTGCCAAGGCAACTAGATGATCTACCTAGGTCCCTTCCGACTCTAGCTACTATGAAACTATGAAACTATAAGGACAAATCTCATGTTGTCTTGAACAGGTATATTGGCATGTAACTGTATCTGGACCTATGTTTTCTTTTTTAACAGAGCACAGTATTATAATTCTAGATGTCATTCATTTAATATGCTCTAAAATGCAATGAAAACTCATCACCTGACTCACCACATGATTTTTCATTTAGAGGAAAAGGGAGCGAGTTATCAGGGATAACCCTGGAATTTCTGTTTCAGCGACTGTTTTAACTGTGCACTTTCACAAGTTTATTCACCCAAGGTTGTTCCCCTTGTATACTTGTGCATGCTGTCCTGCTATCTCATCCAGTACACAACGGTGGTAACCAGCGCTCTATGTTCTCCAGGTGAATACTTTTCTGCCTTCCCTTTGTGCTTTTGGATCAAGTTTCAGTGAAGAAGATGCCTTCCTCATTGTGCCAGATCTCCAGAGTCTCCACATCGCTGCCTGCTTTACTCATATTCTTCATTACTTTTCCTATTTGCAAGGTGGAATCAGGTAGGTGTCTGCTCCATACCAATGTGTGCTCTGCTGCTGCTGAAAGGTTTATTCAGTTTTCTATTGACACATTGCACCAATTCTAGTCTTTTATGGAAAATGGAAAAGAAAATGTGAGAAGTGCTAGACGGCATCAACATCACAGTGTGGGAAGGAACAATAACTACATCTCAAATAAAAAGTTTTCCTCTTTCTCCCCAGGCATATAGAAGAATAGCTCTTTATGTATCGCCCAATCATATTTCTGTGTGCTTCTATGTTCCTCGTTCCCACAGTATCCCAACATCCTCCTTCTCATCACTCCACTGGCTTTTCAAAACCAATATTGAGGAGGAAAATTCTCTTTTACATGACCTTTCAATGATTTGACATTTGTATCTAATCCCAAAATGCGATTAAAACATCAAAGCACTAATAAATTTTATGGGATACAATGTTCAGAAACTGCCCAGTGAAAAATGTTGACATTTCTATGACAAGAAAATACATACGTTGTACTTATTCAGGATATTCTATCCTTTCCCAGACACTGAATATCTTAGGTTGGGCAGTCAGTTGCAGTTCAAGTTGCTCAGCTCTTTCTAGTTTAAACCTTTGTTTTTGGTTATTTGTCACTTTACCAGTCCTGGCTGAAATTCTGCAAGGTGGGTATGCATCTCAGATTTCTCTTTTTACCTCTGAGCTTATTTTGGGGTGCTTTGCTATATTTTACAGCCCTGTTTACAGTTGTTGGACCTGATCAGCCAATCACTGCCATTGTGGGGGAAGAGATCGTATTGCCGTGCTGCCTGCCCCCCCAACATGAGCGCTAAGGACATGGCCAGCACCACTTTGCTTGGAAGTTGGTTCCAGATCCTAGCCGCCTTGACCGTGAAGTAGCGCCTCCTGATATCTAGCTTAAATCTACCTTCTGCCAGCTTGTGACCATTATTTCTAGTTACTCCTGGTAGTGCTTAGGGGAATAGGGACTCCCCCATTGCCTGCTGGTCCCCTCTGACTAGTTTGTA